>NW_021212571.1:0-2752 GCF_002162155.2 Triticum dicoccoides | reverse complement strand
TAGTATGCCATGTCATCTTTACAGGGGTGTATGCCATGCATTTTTGTGATCTTTGAGGTGACTAGCACAAGCATGCAAAGTAGCTTACTCGATGATGTTGATTTCAGGGACTTGGAATTTCACTAAGTCCCTGTCCTGTTATTGTTTTTATGCCATATGTTCATGTCGTTTCCTAGTGATCCGTGCCTCTTTTGAGGATGATCAGTAAGGATGTTTTGTAGATATTGTTGTGCTCTATCCATCCATGTCTTTGTTTGCAATTATGGAGCACACTAGCTTGAGTCAATCGAGTTCTACTTTTGCTATAAAATGTTCCTGGCAGATTGTTAACATGTTTAGCGATTTTGCCGAGCTTATTATTGTTGATCCGTGCATGCTATGTTGTTGTTCTTTCCATGTCTAGCTTCTATGCCATGTCTATTTGCTGGGTGTATGCTTAGTTTGTCATGCAATGCCTCGTAGTGAGTGCATCGAGCTCGGAAATATGCCTACTTGATAACTGTTTTGCCATGCTCCAGTTTTTCCCTAAGTCTGAATCTGTTTATGTTTTTGCTATGTTCACATGCTTGCAATTGTATTTTCTGATCCATTTTGGCTCATGGTCACTAAGGGACTTTTGTTATATGCTTTGAGTAGCTTCATGCCGTGCCTTGCTTTGCCATGATATGTTCATATAGCATGTAGTTTTCATGCTCTAAAGATTTCTTCCTGATGATAAATTCCTGACTTGTTGTTACTTCACAAAGTCGAAAACATGTTATCATTTGCACTTTTTCCATGCTTGTTTGAACCTGTTGATGAGTGAATTAGACGTAGCTCAGTGTTCATCTTTTATCAAGCATAATGAGTGTATCCCTGCCATGTATTTTGTTGCTATGTTTGAGTGCTTTAGCATATTTATCTTGATGCATTTAGATGGTCACTTGCTGATTATCGCAGACCGGTGCCATATTTGTATTGCTTGCCATTTCCAAACCGTGCATCCTATTCCGGTGATCTTTATATCGATTTTGACCGAAATCAACTCATCTTTCCAGTGGCACTCTTGGTTTTCCAAGTTGAGGCCAGGTTCAATCTTTTCTTTCCAAATCATGCATATGCATCACATCCTGCATCCCGCATATCATGCCTTGTTTGTGTGTTGGTTGTTTACTATGTTGTGTGCTTCTTTCCGGTGTTGCTTCTTCGGTTTGGTTCTGATAACGTCGTGTTTGTTAGGACCCGTTCGTCTACGTCCGTTTGTCTTCTTCATGGACTCGTTCTTCTTCCTTGCGGAATTTCAGGCAAGATGACCATACCCTCGAAATCACTTCTATCTTTGCTTGCTAGATTGCTCGCTCTTTTGCTATGCCTATGCTGCGATACCTACCACTTTCTTATCATGCCTCCCATATTGTTAAGCCAAGCCTCTAACCAGCTTGTCCTAGCAAACCGTGATTTCGTTATCTTACCACTTTGCTCAGCCCCTCTTATAGCGTTGTTAGTTGCAGCTGAAGATGAAGTTTGTTCTTTGTTGGAACATGGATATTTTGTTGGGATATCAGAATATCTCTTATTTAATCAATGCACCTATATACTTGGTAAAGGTTGGAAGGCTCGGCCTTATGCCTAGTGTTTTGTTCCTCTCTTGCCGCCCTAGTTTCCGTATAATCGGTGCTATGTTCCCAGATTTTGTGTTCCTTACGCGGTTGTGTTATAATGGGAACCCCTTGATAGTTCGCCTTGAATAAAACTCCTCCAGCATGGCCCAACATTGGTTTTACCATTCGCCACCTAGCCTTTTCTTTTCCCTTGGGTTTCCGGAGCCCAATGGTTATCTTTATTAAACCCCCGGGCCAGTGCTCCTCTGAGTGTTGGTCCAACTTGTTAGCTGTCGGTGGCCACCAGGGGCAACTCTGGGTTGGCCTACCGGAACCTTGGACAATCCAGTGTGCCCTGAGAATGAGATATGTGCAGCTCCTATCGGGATTTGTCGACACATTCGGGTGGCTTTGCTGGTCTTGTTTTACCATTGTCGAAATGTCTTGTAACCGGGATTCCGAGCCTGATCGGGTCTTCCCGCTAGAAGGAATATCCTTCATTGACCGTGAGAGCTTGTGATGGGCTAAGTTGGGACACCCCTGCAGGGATTTGAACTTTCGAAAGCCGTGCCCGCGGTTATGGGCAGATGGGAATTTGTTAATGTCCGGTTGTAGAAAACCTAAAGTTGATCTTAAATTAAAATACATCAGCCGCGTGTGTACCCGTGATGGTCTCTTCTCGGCGGAGTCCGGGAAGTGAACACGGTGTTGGAGTAATGTTTGACGTAGGTTGTTCTAGGATCACTTCTTGATCATAGTTGTTCGACCGTGCTATTGCCTTCTCTTCTCGCTCTCATTTGCGTATGTTATCCACCATATATGCTAGTCGCTTGTTGCACCTCCACATCATACCTTTGCCTTACCCATAAGCTTAAATAGTCTTGATCGCGAGGGTGTGAGATTGCTGAGTCCCCGTGGCTCACAAATACTTCCAAAACCAGTTTCAGGTCCCGAAAATTACCGTGCAGGTGACACAACCCAGCTCAAGGAGGAGCTCGATGAAGATCGTGTTCATAGTCTTGTTTTGTTTCCATTTGATCAGTAGTGGAGCCCAGTTGGGGTCGATCAGGGACCTTGTCGCATTTGAGGTTGTTCTTTATTTTGGTCCCATAGTCGGACCTTGATTGTATTTGGATGATGTAATGCTTTATTCATGTATTGTGTGATGTGGC
>NW_021212570.1:0-2448 GCF_002162155.2 Triticum dicoccoides | reverse complement strand
GGCCTCCATTGGACAGCCCCTCACCGACTCCGAGTTCAACTCGTTTATTGTCAATGGTCTTGATGAGGAGTATGATGCCTTAGTCGAGATCATCAACGAGCGGGGCAACTCGACACCCATGCTGGCACACGAGGTTTTCTCTCGGCTCCTTCTCACTGAGCAACGGGTCGAGACTCGCCGCACCAGGGGCACTGGCTCCCTCTCGGCCAACGCCGCCACCAAGGGTGGCCGCTCTTCTTCATCACCCCGGTCTCCCTTGGGGCTGCCACCGTCGCCCGCCTCGGCCCCCCCACCTACTGCGACCTTACCGGGGGCTGGCGGTCCACGTGTGTGTCAGCTTTGTGGCCGCGATGGGCACTGGGCCTCCAAGTGTCATAAGCGCTTCCAGTGAAGCTTCCTTGGTCTTGGCAATGACGGCAAAGATACACGCAACAATGCCGGTCAGGTCGCCATGGCTGATCGTCCCGCGCCGCAGAAGCAACAGGGACACACTCAGTCCTACTCCATCGATCCACACTGATACATGGACTCTGCGGCGACAGAGCATCTAACCAGCGAGATGGGGAAGCTTCACACTCGTGAACCCTATCATGGCTCCGACAAGATCCACACCGCCAATGGAGCAGGTATGCACATCTCTCATATTGGTCAAGCATCTCTTCTCACTAGACATGCCAATAGGAGTCTTCAGCTTCGCAATGTTCTTCGAGTTCCATCTGTGACCGGTAATCTTCTTTCAGTTCCTAAACTCACACGTGATAATAATGTGCTTTGTGAATTTCACCCTTTTGATCTTTTTATTAAGGATCGGGGCACGAGGGACATTCTTCTTAGTGGGCGGTTGTGCCAGGGCCTCTACCGTCTGGAGCATCCTGGTGTCGCTCGTGTTTTCAGTGGAGTTCGGGTCTCTCCGTCACAGTGGCATGCTCGTCTTGGTCACCCGGCCACACCTATTGTCCGTCATATTTTGCGTCGTCATGAGCTTCCTAGTTTGTCTAGTCATAAAGATGTAGTAGTGTGTGATGCTTGTCAGCAGGGGAAGAGTCATCAACTTCCTTTTTCGGAGTCCAGTCGTGAGGTGAAACATCCTTTAGAACTTGTGTTTTCAGATGTATGGGGTCCTGCTCAGACTTCCGTCAGTGGTCATAATTACTATATCAGTTTCGTTGATGCTTATAGTCGCTTTACCTGGCTTTACCTTATTAAATGTAAATCTGATGTGTTTGATATTTTTGTTCAGTTTCAAAAACATGTTGAATGTCTTCTCAAGCACAAAATTGTTCATGTCCAGTCAGACTGGGGGGGAGGGGCGAGTATCGCAACCTCAACTCTTTCTTTCAGTCGCTTGGGATAGCTCATCGTTTAGCATGTCCACATACACATCAGCAGAATGGTTCAGTCGAACGTAAGCATCGTCATATTGTTGAAGCTGGTCTTACTCTTTTGGCCCATGCATCTGTTCCGTTTCGGTTTTGGAGTGATGCTTTCACCACTGCATGCTTTCTCATCAACCATACTCCTACTCGTGTTTTAAACATGAAGACTCCCATTGAGGTTCTCCTTAATGAACAACCTGATTATACCTTTCTCAAGGTATTTGGATGTGCTTGCTGGCCGCATCTTCGTCCATATAACAAGCGCAAGCTTGAGTTTCATTCTAAGAAGTGTGTTTTTCTTGGCTATAGCTCTCTTCATAAAGGTTACAAATGTCTTCATGTTCCCACTAATCGTGTCTATATATCTCGGGACGTCGTGTTTGATGAGCATGTTTTTCCCTTTGCCAACCTTCCTGTGTCCACTGTCGAACCACCATCCCTGCATTCATATAATATAGTAGTTGCATTCATATAATATATCCATCTACCTAATCGATTAATCAATGCAGCTACACGGGATATGATGTTATGAGTTTTGACTAATGTGCGTGCATGCTCAAGGATAAATGAAAACGATAGAGATCCACTCATAAACAATTCATGTCGCTACAAATAAGAGCAATAAAGTACTTTTCTCATCTTTACCTGATACTAAAGTTGTACTAAAGTTGCGTCAATTAATTTGGAGTGGAGAGAATAACATATTTTTCCATACGATCCAGAAAAGATCGCGTTCCACTGTCAAATTCATATATAACATGTAACCTAAATTGCATATTCCTAGTTACCACCACATGCAGTTTTGCTGTTTAATAACATGCTTGATTAGCGAAAATACCAAGATGAACATGGTTCCACACACACCAATGTGAATAGTAAAAAATACTATAAAAATAAATAAAAAACCTGTGATTTTGTGGTATCAAACTTGGTTGATCATTCTACACACGTGTGAAGCTCTGTGAAGGAATATGTTCTTAATAAAGAAAAATACAATTTAGACATTACTATTCATTCAAATAATGTGTTTTTGATCGCATCAATTCTAACTTTTCTTTTACCAAAATACCAC
>NW_021212569.1:0-2842 GCF_002162155.2 Triticum dicoccoides | reverse complement strand
GACGCTTGCTTCGACGAGAACATGTCATTCTGGCACGAACTCTTCCCAAGGGGAACAAGTGCCCAACCAGTTTCGAGGAGGCGAAGAAAATTGTGTGTCCTCTGGATTTACCGCATGTGAAATACCATGTGTGCATGAACAATTGCATCATTTATCGGGACGAGCACGCGGAGTCTACCATATGTCCGGTGTGCAGCGTCACTCGATACAAGAAGAGGAAGAAAGCTCCTCGAAAAGTGGTGTGGTACTTTCCGATCACTCCTCGTCTGCAGCGGTATTTCACGAACCCTAAGGTAGCAAAGCTCCTGCGTTGGCACGTGGATAGGGAGGAGAAGAAGCGAGAAGATGACGCAAATGATCCGGAGGTAAATAAAAAAGACAGGATGCTGAGTCACCCTAAGGATGGGAGCCAGTGGCAAGCGTTGAACTTCGAACACCCAGAATTTGGGAATGATCCAAGGAACATCGTGCTGGGTGCAAGCACCGATGGAGTCAATCTGTTTGGCAGCCAGAGAAGCACACATAGCACTTGGCCTGTGTTTGTGTGGATGTACAACCTTCCCCCCTGGCTGTGCATGAAGAGGAAGTACATTCACATGAGTATGCTAATTGAAGGGCCGAAACAACCAGGGAACGACATCAATCCGTATCTGGGGCTGCTGAAAGAGGAGCTAGACACGATGTGGAAAACGCCAGCCAATACGTGGGACGCCGCAAAGAAAGAATATTTCCCTATGAGAGCCTCACTTCTCACAACGGTGCAGGACTATCTTGGTTACGGATATGTCGCGGGGCAGGTGGTCCACATATTTTCTGGATGCGTCAGGTGCATGGATGACACAACGTATCGCCAGCTAGATAGAGATCCCGGGTCTACGAAAACCGTGTTCATAGGACATTGAAGGTGGCTTCGCAACGATGACTCATGGAGGAAACGCAAGGATCTGATCGATGGTGAAACCGAACCCCGAAGACGCCCGCGTACAAGGAGTAGCGAGGAAATAGACGAGATGTTGAAATATTGGAAAGATTGCGCACTGCCGGGAAAGAACCAAAAGGCGCCAGAGCCGGGAAAGAAGCGAAAGGCGCCAGAGCTGCTGCTGAAGGTATGGAAAACGAGGTCTGTTTTCTGGGACTTGCCGTACTGGAAGATCCACCATGTGCCTCACAACCTTGATGTCATGCATATCCCGAAGAATGTGTGCGAGAGTCTGCTAGGTACCCTTCTCAACATGCCAGAGAGGACCAAAGATGGGCCGAAAGCAAGGGCAGACTTGAAATCAATGGGCATCAGGGAGGAGTTTCACGCTAATGATGATGATGATGAGGCGAAGCAGGACACGGAAAGTCGTCGCAAAGGCAAAAAGGCCAAGAAGACCGGAAATGACTTCCCTCCCGCGTGCTTCACTCTAAGTCAGGAGGAGATCGATCAGTTTTTCACCTGCCTCGTAGGAGTAAAACTTCCTTGCGGTTACGCGGGGAAGATAAGCAGATACCTAGACTCAGCGAAGCAGAAGTTCAGCGGGATGAAGTCTCATGACTGTCACGTGCTAATGACGCAGATACTTCTAGTTGCAATCCGTGGGATCATGGACGCGCACGTCCGTGAAATGCTATTTGTCCTATGCAACTTTTTCGACGTCATCTCTCAGAAGTCAGTTGGCGTGAGGCAACTCAGAAGGCTACAGGAAGAGATCGTGGTGATACTATGCGAGCTTGAGATGTACTTCCCGCCCGCATTCTTCGACGTTATGGTGCAACTGCTGGTCCATATCGTGGAGGATATCACCCAACTCGGGCCGACATTCTTGCACAGCATGATGCCATTCGAAAGGATGAATGGTGTCATCAAAGGATACGTTCGCAACATGTCATGTCCAGAGGGAAGCATAGCCAGCGGCTTTCTGACCGAAGAATGCATCTCCTACTGCATGAATTATCTAGGCATCGAGAACCCCGTTGGTCTGCCCGTCAACAGGCACCTCGGTAGGCTCGCTGGATAGGGTCACCGTGAGGGTCGCCGCGAAATGCATGTCGACTTCGAGGGTCGACTCGCCGACTTTGAAAGAGCAAACCTAGTCGCGCTACAACACATAGGCGTGGTCGATCCTTGGGTGGTAGAGCACAAAACTTTTATTGAGAAGACGTACAATGACCGAGGCCAACAGAGGACGGACGGAGATATAATCAAAGAGCACAACTCATGTTTCACGCGTTGGTTCAAGTAGAAGCTTCTATCATACCCTTTACATGAGGATTCTTCTGCGGAAGAACAACTCATATTCGCCTTGTCACAGGGCGCCGAGCACAACCTGATGACGTATGAGGCGTACGATATCAACGGCTACACATTCTACACCGAGGGAAAGGACATGAAGAGTGATGGTTATCAGAACTCCGGGGTAACAATGGAATCCTACACCGGTAACGACAAGGACAGATACTACGGAAGGATCGAGGAGATCTGGGAGCTGAGCTACGCTGGAGAGAAGATCCCGATGTTCCATGTTAGATGGGCCAAGAGCGTCCTAAAAGAAGACCGGTATTTCACCACCATGGTTACAACCAAAGCCAAATCCAAGACCGCGGGCGCAAACGTCATCGCCAAAAAGGAGCCATGGGTACTGGCTTCCCAAGTGGACCAATGCTTTCATTACCGACCCGTCAAAGCCCAGTCGTGTTGTCGTGAGGAGAGGCAAAAGGAAGATCATCGGAATGGATGGAGTCTCCAATGAGCAAGACTTCGACAAGTACGGTGACCCGAAGATGGAACATGACGACGATGATGAAGTACCAGCATACACCACAAGAAGAAGCAGGACCACCCTACCTAAAGGACGTC
>NW_021212568.1:0-902 GCF_002162155.2 Triticum dicoccoides | reverse complement strand
GTGCCCCCCCTCTCACCCTGTCCCAGCCCCGCCGCCGGAGCCGCGCCGCCCGAGCCGCCCCGCTGCCCGAGTCACCGCCGCCGCCGGGAACGCCGCTGCCGCCGACGCCCCACCCCGACGGTGCCCCGCCGCCCCGCCGGAGGTACCGCCGCCGCCCGCCGCCGGACAGGTTTGTTTTTAAGAAAACCACCTCGGTTTTTTTAGAAACCCTAGGTTTTTTTAGATCAGTTTTTGCTCTTTTTTTTGGTTTATTTTATTTAGCGAGCGTTCGTCGTTCGTTCGTTTTAACGAACGTTTTTTATCATTTAGTTTCAGTTAACGAACGTCCGTTCGTTAATCTGTTTGTCAGTTTTTCTTTTTATCGGATTATTGCGCGATTATTTCTGATCGCGATTACTGATCCGATTTTTGTTTTAGTTTATCTCTTCGCTCGTTTATCGAAATCAGGCAATTCAAGCGCCTAGAGTTTCGCCTCGAAACCCTCTTTCCGTTTAATCTATTCAAACAAGTTTTTGCTTCTGTAAAATTTGACCTAGGTCCATATTAGTAAACGAAGCTTGTTTCTTTCGCCATTTGATTTTCGTTGCTTCGTTCGATTTGATTATTTTGCCAACCGGAGTTCTTAAGTTGAATTTTCTGGTTAGATCTCTTATTTGAGTTTTACCTGTGCATTAGATGAGTACTTATTGTATGCTTGCTTGTTTGTTTGTTGCGATAGAGTATCCGGATTGCGCCGCTTGCTACTTCGAATCCCTAGGTTTCACGGATCATCAGCAAGGCAAGTAACACTTTGATCATATCTCTCTACTACCCAGTTTTTATTGCATTAAATCAATCCTCAAACATTGCATGATTAGGATCTAAATAATATGTGGGTTTTGGGAAGTAGATAAGATAGAACC
>NW_021212567.1:0-606 GCF_002162155.2 Triticum dicoccoides | reverse complement strand
CAATCCTCGAAATCCTAAGCAACTCAAGGACCCACGGAGAGAGTTGGGGATTTTCCGGTTTTCATATTTGATTTTATCACATAATGGAATGAGGATTTTGATTTTAATAATTTTTCTCTCCGAAGAATATTTCATATTAAATCAAATGAGTGGAGATAATATGACTTCTCCAAAATAATTGAAATATTGGAGGAAAAATATTAAAATCATTTATTGGATTTTATTTGGTTTTATTCAGATTTTATTTGCATTAGAAAAATTGCATGTTTTCAAAATTTTATTTTAGGGCCAAGAAAATGTTCAACTCATCCTAAATATTTTATTTAGACGGTGAAAATTTGTTTTGGCATTTTTAGATTTTTATTTATTTATTTAGGATTTTATTTCGGTCGGTGAAGATTAAAAAAAAGAAAAAAAAGGGGTTCCCGCGCCGACTGGGCCTAAGGCCCAGCCGCGCCAGGCCGCCGCCGCCGCCTCCTGCGCGCGCGCGTCGTCGCCGCCGCCACTCGGACCGGAGTCCGAGTTGGACTCCGCCTCCGCCGCGCCTTGCCCCCTACTCCAAGCCGCCCCGCCCCGTCCTTTATATATGCCCCCCCGCCCCCAACA
>NW_021212566.1:0-1067 GCF_002162155.2 Triticum dicoccoides | reverse complement strand
TTTGAATGCTGCATACTGAACACAAAAGAATTCCGGAGTTCAAATAAGTTAAAAAACATTGAAGTGGCCGTGTAACAGATGAGTTCTCGTCCGAAACCCTGATACTCCGAAAGAGTTTGTCCAGTTTGTACACGAAGTGCATCCAGTTTTTGCCGTGAACCTCTCTACTCTTTCGCACAGGCTATGCGGGTGAAATGATGATACCATGCCAAGTTTCAACATTTTCAGAATTCATTTTCTAGTTATTTTCAATTTCATGGTCATTTAGCTCTCTAAACAATTAGGTAAATGACCGAAAACAACAAATGATGTCAGAACATGTTGGAAATTGATGACGTCGCTTTGAATGATGCATACTGAACACAAAAGAAGTCTGGAGTTCAAATAAGTTTAAAAAACATTGAAGTGGCCGTGTAACAGATGAGTTCTCGTCCGAAACCCTGATACTCCGAAAGAGTTTGTCCAGTTTGTACACGAAGTGCGTCCAGTTTTTGCCGTGACCCTCTCTACTCTTCCGCACATGCTATGTGGGTGAAATTATGATACCATGCCAAGTTTCAACATTTTCAGAGTTCATTTTGTAGTGATTTTCAATTTCACGGTCATTTAGCTCTCTAAACAATTAGGTAAATGACCGAAAAACAACAAATGACGTCAGAACATGTTGGAAATTGATGACGTCGCTTTGAATGCTGCATACTGAACACAAAAGAAGTCCGCAGTTCAAATAAGTTTAAAAAACATTGAAGTGCCCGTGTAACAGATGAGTTCTCGTCCGAAACCCTGATACTCCGAAAGAGTTTGTCTAGTTTGTACACGAAGTGCGCCCAATTTTTGCCGTGACCCTCTCTACTCTTTCGCACGTGCTATGCGGGTGAAATGATGATACCATGCCAAGTTTCAACATTTTCAGAATTCATTTTGTAGTTATTTTCAATTTCACGGTCATTTAGCTCTCTAAACAATTAGGTAAATGACCGAAAAACAACAAATGATGTCAGAACATGTTGGAAATTGATGATGTTGCTTTCAATGCTGCATACTGAACACAAAAGAAGTCCGGAGTT
>NW_021212565.1:0-1544 GCF_002162155.2 Triticum dicoccoides | reverse complement strand
GCGAGATCACTTTGTCATTTCATTTTCGTTATTATAGATAAAGTGTTAACGCTACTTACATCCTTAGACAGTGAGAATACCGTAGAACCTTCATACCAGATAGTTATTGTAGGGATGTGAAACATTTCCCATAATAGGGAGATCATAAAAGGTATCTTACGAGTACACTGGAAAGTATGTCAAAGTTCTCTATGATCCAATACTGAGATTTGCTCCTCCAATGATTGAGAGACACTCTCCAGGACCACTCGGTATTATGGTATCCATTATCGTCTAGCTAGGCACATTGATAGTGACCACAGGAATACTGGAATACGGAAAAAGAAAAGGGAACAAAACCGATAACTAGGATAACAAGTATAGTGGTCAAAGTTTGATCATGGAAATACTGTCTCGCCTCTGGTTTTGTAAAAATGTCATGAAACAAAGGGAAGTTGATATGTCTCCAACGTATCTATAATTTTTTATTGTTCCATGCTATTATATTATCTGTTTTGGATGTTTATGGGCTTTATTATACACTTTTATATTATTTTTGGGACTAACCTATTAACCTAGAGCCTAGTGCCAGTTTCTGTTTTTTCCTTGTTTTAGAGTATCGCAGAAAATGAAAATCAAATGGAGTCCAATTGACCTGAAACTTCACAGAACTTATTTTTGGAACGGAAGCAATCCAAGTGACTTGGAGTAGACGTCACAGAAGCTTCGAGGTGGCCACGAGGCAGGGAGGCGCGCATCCCCCCTAGGCATGCCCCCCACCCTCGTGGGCCCCTCGTGGCTCCCCTGACCGACTTCTTTCGCATATATGTATCCATATACCCTAGAAACATTAGAGAAGAGAATAGATCGGGAGTTCTGCCACCAGAAGCCTCCGTAGACACCGAAACCAATCTAGACCCGTTCCGGCACCCTGCCAAAGGGGGGAATCCCTCTCTGGTGGCCATCTTCACCATCCCGGTGCTCTCCATGACGAGGAGGGAGTAGTTCTCCCTCGGGGCTGAGGGTATGTACCAGTAGCTATGTGTTTGATCTCTCTCTCTCTCTCTCTCTCTCTCTCGTGTTCTTGAGGTGGTACGATCTTAATGTATCACGAGCTTTTCTATTATAGTTGGATCTTTATATGTTTCTCCCCCTATACTCTCTTGTAATGGACTGAGTTTTCCCTTTGAAGTTATCTTATCAGATTGAGTCTTTAAGGATTTGAGAACACTTGATGTATGTCTTGCACATGCTTATCTGTGGTGACAATGGGATATCATGTGAACCACTTGATGTATGTTTTGGTGATCAAATTGCAAGTTCCGTGACCTCGTGAACTTATGCATAGGGGTTGGCACACGTTTTCGTCTTGACTCTCTGGTAGAAACTTTGGGGCACTCTTTGAAGTTCTTTGTGTTGGTTAAATAGATGAATCTGAGATTGTGTGATGCATATCGTATAATCATACCCACGAATACTTGAGGTGACATTGGAGTATCTAGGTGACACCAGGGTTTTGGTTGATTTGTGTCTTAAGGTGTTATTCTAGTGCGAACTCTAGGATA
>NW_021212564.1:0-1377 GCF_002162155.2 Triticum dicoccoides | reverse complement strand
CTTCCGCGAGAGGCACGGTTGTGCTTTCGCGAGAGTCACGGCCGTGCCTCTCGGAAACGAAAAAAAAGCATTTTCTATTTTTTCCTTTCGCGAGAGTCACGGTTTTGCTTCTGCAAGAGGCACGGTTGTGCTTTCACGAGAGTCACGGCCGTGCCTCTCGAAAATGAAAAAAAAACGCATTTTTTATTTTTTTTCTTTCGCGAGAGTCACGATTTTGCTTCACGAGAGGCACGTTGTGCTTTCGCGAGTGTCATGGCCGTGCCTCCTCGAAAACGGAAAAAACATGTTTTCTGTTTTTTTCTTTCGCGAGAGTCGCGGTTTTGCTTCCGTGAGAGGCACGGTTGTGATTTCGTCAGAGGCACGGGCGTGCCTCTTTCGAAAAGGGAAAAACCCGTGGTCCCAGTTTGTTTTTTTTCATGAAAAAAAATTCATCAAAACCTATCAATATGGGATCTAGTTTTGAAGATCTCAATGCGAGGAATCCAACGGCGAAAGCGGTTCGAGATTTGGACGCATGGTTTAAGGGATAAAACATTTTGAATAAACGGATCTATGAAAAAAAGGAAAAACTCACCGGTTGCGACAAGTGGCGCACATGCAGCACGCCACTTGTCGCAACCTGGGGAGTTGGAGTGATCTTCGCAACGAGTACTCCTTAACTAGTGATTTCGAACGTTCGGCTGGCTGCTGCCACTCCTTGCTCGCACGCATGGGCTGGTGACCCTGGAAACCAGGCTAAGGCCTGTTCGGCCACTCCTTGGGCCAGGTTTATTGGCCCAGTTCGGTCCTGGTTAGCCAGACGCTCGGTTGCTCGGGCAGGTTTCTTCTGTTCGAAACGGTACGCAACATCACTTCACGGTGGCATTCTTGCTGTAATTTCCATGAACTCCCGCTTCTGGTTGTGCATTCGGGTATGACATCTACTGGGTATTGGTCCTCATGAGAGTGACGAGCGTGGTATACTTGTTATGGAAGGGCTACGAATATTATCGGATCGCTTTGTATCTGGTATATGATCCTGTTTACGCTGGCTTTCTTGTCATAGGTTGTGCGCAGTGATAGCACCGACTAAGATGGTGTTCCCATGCTGCTAAAGTCTCATATATGTTCGATCCATAAGCAGATACAATATATCACTGGCTCCGACGAGATTCTTTTTCCCAGGCTGCTCATTGCATTTACTTTGAGGTTAATCTGCAAAGGGTCCCGTCGTTCTTTCATTTCAAGAAGAGCTTTTTACCATGCCGTGGTGATTTATGTAGTTACCAACTTCAGCATGCAGTTTCAATTCACTATGTTGCAGGTTTTATTGGGATACATGGAAGATCTTGCGATCTGGTTACTTTCTGTTGGTTAGCATTAGCGTATAAGTCTGAT
>NW_021212563.1:0-2475 GCF_002162155.2 Triticum dicoccoides | reverse complement strand
TTTTTGGGATACACTTTCTCTAGTAACCTTTATTGTGTCAAGCATGGTTGCTTAAAAGTTAAAACTGTCATTGTTTTATGGTGTGGTCAGTGGAACTAATGCAAAATAGACATGGTTTGCCCTTTGCCGAACATTTCACTTGGAAGAATCACTGCCGGAGCTGTTTTCTTGTGACTGATACATAATCAATTCTGGTTTTGGTGACAGGCCGTTGCTTCCATGGAAAGGGATCCGCAAGGAAGCTTGTGTATCCAGATTCAACAGACTATTTTGAGTGTGATGGTGATATTACTAACGGTTGAAAATTTTCAACTACAAAGTTGACAATTTTCATGTACATAATGGATAAAATCTTGGTCACTAAAATTTCTTTCTGTGGCATTTTAAATGGTAAGTGAAAAATGCTTCTAAATTCGATTTGGAGTATCGTCTCAAGCAACACTTGCGGCAAGGAGAGAAACAAAATATTTCAGGAAACAAAGAGTTATAAACAGAAGATTTTAGGAAACAAACAGCTATAAGCATCAACACTAAGGCAACATGGCCTTCAGTTCTTCAATTTCTGAGTTTCTTTGCAGGGATTTCAACTTTTCCTTGTAGTTCAGGGGGTTAGTGCCTCTTATTGTGAAGGATTGAAGTTCTTGTGCCAGGGATTCATTTCATGACTTGATACTACAGCTTAGAGGTGCATTTGAAACATGACAAAACAGGTGTTAAATTTTTTTTTCCATAAATCTTGGATCGGGTTCCACTATGGTCAGATAACGGAACAAAAGATTCAAAGCATTCAACATCGCAAAAGAACCAACCACGTCCAACTCCTACTCTCAGGTCCAAACCAAAAGGAAGGTTAAACCACCGCATGCACTGCTAGTGGGAGAGAAGAGGGAAACTACAAAGACAACCCTTTTTTCATAGGAGGGCTGAGAGTAGTCTATGCATCTACACACATTTCTGCATAGCAAATTACAATAGAAGCCAACCGAATATAGTAGTCTATGCATCTACACACATTTCTGCATAGCAAATCACAATAGAAGCCAACCCAATATAGTAGTCTATGCATCTACACACATTTCTGCATAGCAAATGACAGTAAGATGGATAACATGGAACTTGAGGCTGGTCATCTTCATGAAGAATGTACCATCCACATGCATGAGCAGACAAAAAAAAAGGAACATGACTTGAAGTTATAGAAAGAACCTGTAACTTAAATAAGGTGCATTTTCACAATATATAGAGCCCCTAACGTATATGATTTCACTCAGTTGTGCCTTAGAAATAAAATAAATATGGCATCGTACACTGAAAGACGTCTCAGACTTCATAAAAATCTGCTGACCATACTAGAGTTCAACAAAATTCAAAATTTAACAAAGAATTCTACCCTGTGCTGAAATGATATATCAAGATGAGCATAATCTACCAGTGTTCAAAAATAAGATGGAACAAATATTGCATGGAATATGCTACATTAAGTTACTAACACAGCAACGCAAAACATGAAATGTCTGATGCACTCCCTCCGTAAAGAAATATAAGAGCGTGTAGATCACTAAAGTAGTGATTTAAACGAGGGAGTACCTATGTATCCGTTTGCTACCAGCATCAAGCCATACATTGAGCAGAAATCATGCAACTAACAGTGCTATTTTGCATCGTATTGAGAAATGACAGACTTACTAATCATCTGCGATCTATCAACGGTACGTGTCCAAGTCACTTTGAATGGATACTCCTCACGTCGTTCTACAACTAATAGTGCTTGATCATGGTCTACAAATCTCACATCAACATAGCCGCCTTTCTTATTTGGATCCAGGAAGAGAGACTGCAAAATTAAATTTCAGAATTAGAACATATGTTAGTAACTTCATGTAGGCTGCAGTTGGACAGAATTAGACAAAATTAAATTTGAGAATTACAACATATTGGTATAGAATGATTACTAATGCACATTACCTGACCATACTTCTGTGCGTAGTACTGTACCACAAATTCTGAAACCATGGGTTTACCATCTAAAGCCTCACACCGAAGGGTATCTTTGGGATCATCGTCTGGGAGGTGATTCGTGGGCAGGGGAGCCTTTCCAGATGGCTTTTTGCTCTGTCCAACTGCAGAACTGGGAGAAGGTCTCTTCCTGGTTGTTGACATCTAAAACAGAGTGAATTTAGTCACACACACACGCGGTCAAAAATAAGTTAAGAGCACACGAATCAACGTACTCTTGGACAATGACACCAAGTAATAAATGTGAAGGGACAAAAATAAGATTTTCAGCTCAAAGATTTTTTTTCCCAGAGTCATAAATGAATTCACAGTGCACAGAGGGACATCTTCCTGTACGCATTGTCAGATAAGTAATGAATGAAATGGAACAACCGGCCAGTAATTTATACCAAAAAAAAGGGAGTAACAGGTTGTGCTGGGGAATGCTCCCATGGCTAAGGCCACCCAAGGCCAGCTAAA
>NW_021212562.1:0-1399 GCF_002162155.2 Triticum dicoccoides | reverse complement strand
TCGCGGAGAGGCACGGTTTTGCTTCCGCGAGAGGCACGGTTGTGCTTTCGCGAGAGTCACGGCCGTGCCTCTCGGAAACGAAAAAAAAAGCATTTTCTATTTTTTTCCTTTCGCGAGAGTCACGGTTTTGCTTCTGCAAGAGGCACGGTTGTGCTTTCACGAGAGTCACGGCCGTGCCTCTCGAAAATGAAAAAAAACGCATTTTTTATTTTTTTTCTTTCGCGAGAGTCACGATTTTGCTTCACGAGAGGCACGTTGTGCTTTCGCGAGTGTCATGGCCGTGCCTCCTCGAAAACGGAAAAAACATGTTTTCTGTTTTTTTCTTTCGCGAGAGTCGCGGTTTTGCTTCCGCGAGAGGCACGGTTGTGATTTCGTCAGAGGCACCGGTGTGCCTCTTTTGAAAAGGGAAAAACCCGTGGTCCCAGTTTGTTTTTTTTCATGAAAAAAAATTCATCAAAACCTATCAATATGGGATCTAGTTTTGAAGATCTCAATGCGAGGAATCCAACGGCGAAAGCGGTTCGAGATTTGGACGCATGGTTTAAGGGATAAAACATTTTGAATAAACGGATCTATGAAAAAAAGGAAAAACTCACCGGTTGCGACAAGTGGCGCACATGCAGCACGCCACTTGTCGCAACCTGGGGAGTTGGAGTGATCTTCGCAACGAGTACTCCTTAACTAGTGATTTCGAACGTTCGGCTGGCTGCTGCCACTCCTTGCTCGCACGCATGGGCTGGTGACCCTGGAAACCAGGCTAAGGCCTGTTCGGCCACTCCTTGGGCCAGGTTTATTGGCCCAGTTCGGTCCTGGTTAGCCAGACGCTCGGTTGCTCGGGCAGGTTTCTTCTGTTCGAAACGGTACGCAACATCACTTCACGGTGGCATTCTTGCTGTAATTTCCATGAACTCCCGCTTCTGGTTGTGCATTCGGGTATGACATCTACTGGGTATTGGTCCTCATGAGAGTGACGAGCGTGGTATACTTGTTATGGAAGGGCTACGAATATTATCGGATCGCTTTGTATCTGGTATATGATCCTGTTTACGCTGGCTTTCTTGTCATAGGTTGTGCGCAGTGATAGCACCGACTAAGATGGTGTTCCCATGCTGCTAAAGTCTCATATATGTTCGATCCATAAGCAGATACAATATATCACTGGCTCCGACGAGATTCTTTTTCCCAGGCTGCTCATTGCATTTACTTTGAGGTTAATCTGCAAAGGGTCCCGTCGTTCTTTCATTTCAAGAAGAGCTTTTTACCATGCCGTGGTGATTTATGTAGTTACCAACTTCAGCATGCAGTTTCAATTCACTATGTTGCAGGTTTTATTGGGATACATGGAAGATCTTGCGATCTGGTTACTTTCTGTTGGTTAGCATTAGCGTATAAGTCTGAT
>NW_021212561.1:0-1111 GCF_002162155.2 Triticum dicoccoides | reverse complement strand
TCTCTCTATTGTCTATGCTAGTTCTTCAGATGAACTGATCCATGACTTACATATTGAGTGTATATCATGTTCATCCTAGATTCTCTATAATTTATGACCTATAGCTCTGTATTTTTTGTGTAATTGACTGTAACTTACATTGGAAACTTGATTTGAGCAGATAGGAATTGATCATGACGGGAGATGTAGATAGTTGTGAAAATTTTGATGGAAACGAAAGAATCGTGTACATGCATTTATTACTCTAGATTACCTTTCCTGGTAATCACATAGAGGACTTTATTGGCTCGGTGTATGCTTTCTGCTATCCAGGTCCTCAACCCTTTTTTCTTGTTTTCTCAGGTCCATTCTAATTCTTTCCATAGTGATATTTGGTTCAATCCATTCTCTAGCAAATTACTTGCTATCGGTCCAGTGGAACCCGTTATGGTACTATATAGGGATGTCGGTGGATGTACATATATGGAAGGATTGGTCATTCACAGACATACAAGAGAAACATGTACATTTTTTTTTGAAAGCCTATCGGTATTTTATTTCACAGTCAAAAGAGTTACATCATTTATTACATAAGAGAAATATGTGCATACATGTGTCAGTTTTCTATTTGTTCCAAAATTTAGCCGCGTTTTCCTTCACCTTATATATTCATTGATGGATTGACAACTAATGCAATATGGAGATGTTGAAATATTAGTTAAGATGCAGTGCATATTATTCTCGGACTCTTTATGCGAAGGAAAAAATAATGGGTTATGTGATGATGGCATGTCTGTCTCACTTGTTTTTTGGTGAGAGAAGATTGTTACTTTTATGGTTTTATCTTTGGGCCTTTTGATCACGTTTATCATGTTGTCTTTGTATTGCCATTAGTCGTTGCTCATTTATTGTAAATGTGCGTTGCTGATTATTTCCTATAATTTCAGGCTTTTCCTATAATTCCATTCAAATTCTTTCCATAGTGTTATTTGGTTCAATCCATTCTCTAGCAAATTACTTGCTATCGGTCCAGTGGAACTCGTTATGGTACTATATAGGGATGTCGGTGGATGTACATATATGGAAGGATTGGTCATTCACAGACATACAAGAGAAACATGTACATTTTTTT
>NW_021212560.1:0-530 GCF_002162155.2 Triticum dicoccoides | reverse complement strand
CTATCATTGGTTCTTATCAAGTGTTAATATTTGAAATTTGATATATTAGAAGAGATGTGTGCTAACTATCCTTGGTTCTTATCAAGTTTTAATATTTGAAATTTGCTATATTTGAAGAGATGTGTGCTAGCTATCCTTGGTTCTTATCAAGTTTTAATATTTGAAAATTGGTATATTTGAAGAGATGTGTGCTAACTATCCTTGGTTCTTATCAAGTTTTAATATTTGAGATTTGCTATATTTGAAGAGATGTGTGCTAACTATCCTTGGTTCTTATCAAGTTTTAATATTTGAAATTTGCAATATTTGAAGAGATGTGTGCTAACTATCCTTGGTTCTTATCAAGTTTTACTATTTGAAATTTGCAATATTTCAAGATATGTGTGCTAACTATCCTTGGTTCTTATCAAGTTTTAATATTTGAAATTTGCTATATTTGAAGAGATGTGTGCTAACTATCGTTGGTTCTTATCAAGTTTTAATATTTGAAAATTGCTATATTTTAAGAGATGTGTGCTAACTATCCTTGG
>NW_021212559.1:0-1673 GCF_002162155.2 Triticum dicoccoides | reverse complement strand
AAAGAATATTTGAAGGTATTAGAAGCTGAGTTGTCAATTCAACCACACCTGGAGATTAATTATCTGTAGCAAAGGGATCTGTAGCACAGTAGTATGATAGTTTTGATAAGAGTAGCAGCTGCAATAGTAATGGTAACAGTGATAGCAATAGTTGTAGCAAGTGTAACAGTGATGATAGCAGTAGTAAGTTAGTAGAAACAACATAGGATAAATTTGTAGGCATTGGATCGGTGACTTGTTGGATGATATTCATCATGAGACAGTTATAACCTAGGGCGATACGGCACTAGCTCCAGTTCATCGATATAATGTAGGCATGTATTCCGTAAATAGCCATACATGCTTTATTAAAAGAACTTGCATGACATCTTTTGTCCTACCCTTCCGTGGCAGCGGGGTCCATATTGGAAACTAAGGGATATTAAGGCCTCCTTTTAATAGAGAACCGGAACAAAGCATTAACACATAGTGAATACATGAAGTCCTCAAACTACGGTAATCATCGGAAGAAGTCCCAGTTATTGTCACTCCGGGGTTACCGGATCATAACACGTAGTAGGTGACTATAACTTGCAAGATCGGATCTAATACATTAATCTGATGGTGATAACATAAACGTTCATATTTGAAATCATGGCACCCGGGCCAAAAGTGACAAGCATTAAGCATGGCAAAGTCATAGCAACATCAATCTAAGAACATAGTGGATACTAGGGATCAAGCCCTAACAAAACTAACTCGATTACATGATGAATCTCATCCAACTCCTCACCGACCAGTGAGCCTACGAAGGAATTACTCACTTCCGGTGGGGAGCATCATGGAATTGGCGATGGAGAAGGGTTGGTGATGACGAAGAATGAAGATCCCCTTCTCCGAAGCCCCAAACAGACTCCCGATTCCTCCCCCCCCGAGGAAGAACAAGGCTTGGCGGTGGCTCCGTCTTGTGGATCGCGATAATTCTTTCTCCTTAATTTTTTTCTCCAAAAATAGGATTTCATAGCATTGGTTTCAGGGTTTGCGGAGCCACCAGGTGGGGACAACCCACCTGGGCGCGCCTGGTGAGGGGGGCGCGCCCTGGTGGGTTGTGCCCACCCAGGTGCCCCCCTTTGGTAGGTCTTGGCTCCAGAAATTCTTATATATTATATAAAAATTCCCCGCAAAGTTTCGTTTTCATTCCGAGAACTTTTATTTCTGCAGAAAAACAACACCATGGTAGTTCTGCTGAAAATAGTGTCAGTACGGGGTTAGTTTCATTCAAATCATGCAAATTAGAGTCCAAAACAAGAGGAAAAGCATTAGGAAAACTAGATATGTTGGAGACGTAACAGGCTCGCCATGTGCTTAAATAAAATCCTGGGCTAACGGGTCACAACCCCCGCACAGTGCAGCTGATACCCTGCTCTGTCTCTACAACTAAAAAATAACTGGGCGATCTGCTGGGTCCCTGTTGTTACAATGTTTCTCTCTTTAATAAAGGAAATGGCAAGCCATTTGCCTTGTTTCAAAGAAAATACGACAGTCACAGCCAAGTTAAAAAGGGCAACAACATCTAACTCAAGCTTGCAAAAGGTACAAAAGCCAAAGGATTAATTGTTCATCAAATTTAGACAAAACCCAGGTTAAATATGGCAATAACATCTAACCCAAACACTATTTTTGGCAGTCACAAA
>NW_021212558.1:0-1451 GCF_002162155.2 Triticum dicoccoides | reverse complement strand
AGCACAACGGCGTGGTGGTGGTGGAGGAGCGTGGCAATCCTGCAGGGCTTCGCCGAGCACCTACGGGAGAGGAGATGTGTCACGGGAGGGAGAGGGAGGCAACCAAAGGCCTTAGGTATGATTGCTCCTCCTTTTCCCCACTATATATAGGGCCAAGGGAGAGGGGGAGGGCGCAGCCTTGCCCCCTCCTCCAAGGAAGGGGTGCGGCTAAGGATGGGGAGGAGTCCATCCTCCCCAAGGCACCTCGGAGGTGCCTTCCCCTTTTAGGACTCTTCCCTCTCCAAGTTTCCTTGCGCATGGGCCTCTTGGGGCTGGTGCCCTTGGCCCATGTAGGCCAAGGCGCACCCCCTACAGCCCATGTGGCCCCCCGGGGCAGGTGGCCCCACCCGGTGGGCCCCCGGGACCCTTCCGGTGGTCACGGTACAATACCGATGACCCCGAAACTTGTCCCGATGGCCGAAACAGGACTTCCTATATATAAATCTTTACCTCCGGACCATTCCGGAACTCCTCGTGACATCCGGGATCTCATCCGGGACTCCGAACAACATTCGGTAACCACATACAAGCTTCCTTTATAACCCTAGCGTCATCGAACCTTAAGTGTGTAGACCCTACGGGTTCGGGAGACATGCAGACATGACCGAGACGTTCTCCGGTCAATAACCAACAGCGGGATCTGGATACCCATGTTGGCTCCCACATGTTCCACGATGATCTCATCGGATGAACCACGATGTCAAGGACTCAATCAATCCCGTATTCAATTCCCTTCGTCTATCGGTATGTTACTTGCCCGAGATTCGATCGTCGGTATACCGATACCTTGTTCAATCTCGTTACCGGCAAGTCACTTTACTCGTTCCGTAACACATCATCCCGTGATCAACTCCTTGGTCACATTGCGCATATGATGATGTCCTACCGAGTGGGCCCAGAGATACCTCTCCGTTTACACAGAGTGACAAATCCCAGTCTCGATTCGTGCCAACCCAACAGACACTTTCGGAGATACCTGTAATGCACCTTTATAGCCACCCAGTTACGTTGTGACGTTTGGTACACCCAAAGAATTCCTACGGTATCCGGGAGTTGCACAATCTCATGGTCCAAGGAAAAGATACTTGACATTGGCAAAGCTCTAGCAAACGAACTACACGATCTTTGTGCTATGCTTAGGATTGGGTCTTGTCCATCACATCATTCTCCTAATGATGTGATCCCGTTATCAACGACATCCAATGTCCATAGCCAGGAAACCATGACTATCTGTTGATCACAACGAGCTAGTCAACTAGAGGCTCACTAGGGACATATTGTGGTCTATGTATTCACACGTGTATTACGATTTCCGGATAATACAGTTATAGCATGAATAAAAGACAATTATCATGAACAAGGAAATATAATAATAATACTTTTATTATTGCCTCTAGGGCATATTTCCAACA
>NW_021212557.1:0-1997 GCF_002162155.2 Triticum dicoccoides | reverse complement strand
TTTTTGAAACTTGAATTGAGGAATATTGGAAGCCTCAAAACCCTAAATAAAAGAGGGGCAAAAACCCTAGAAATCTCATTCATTGCTCCAAAATGCTCCTCTTAAATGTTTGATAATTTTTGGTAAGGGTTCTGGTCCCAACCAAAATATTGAACATTTTTAAGGAGTTATTTTTGGGACTTTGAATTTAATTCATTAGTTATTTGAATTTGAATTATATTCATATAATTAGAATATAATTTCAAATATCCCTGAAATATTTTATAAGCTTTTGGAAAAGTCCATCTAGCAATATAAAATATTCAGTGGAGTTTTTGGCATTGTTTGAATTATTTTTAAAATTCAAAACAGTGGCAAAATAATTTAAATAAAACAAAAACAGAAGAAAAATATAAAACAGAATGTAAATAAAAGCAGAGAGAGAGTTTTACCTCAGCTTACCTCGCAGCCCACCTGGCCCAACTCCAGTGGCCCAGCCGGCCCAGCCCACCTCCTTCCCCTTGTCCTCTTCCTCCTCTGCCAGGAGGACGAACAGAGGCGAGGCGTGGCGCGCGCCGACGCTGCCTCGGCCACCTCCTGCTTCCCCCTGGCCACCTCCTGCTTCCTCTCGTCGCCCTGGACCCCGTCCGCGACGCCACGCACCCCCCCAGGCCTCTCACTCTCTCCCCGAGCTCCTCTCCTCCTCTGGCTCTCTCGCGCGCAGCCACCGAACACACCCGCCGCCGCCGACGAGCTTCCCCGTGGCCACCGGCCACCCCTAGCCTCGCCGATGCGCCCAGGAGCTCCCCCTCGACCCCTCCTTCCTCCCCACCGACCCACGGCCCTACGGACGCGCCACAACGCCGCGGCATCGCCGTTTCCATCGCCGGCCGCCGAGGATCTTCACCGTCAATTCGCCACCATCGTCGCTTCCCCGAGCTCGCTGACCCTCCCTGCACGATCCCCGTGAGTCCCTGCTTCGTTTCCCCCTAACCCCAAGCCCGATTACGAGCTCTAGCCGCCCCCTCTACCGGAGCCGAGACGCTCCGCCGCACGGACTCGTCGCCGGCGAAGCCCCGGTGACCAAATGGCCCCGCGCGTGCGTCCGTTGCACTCGCAACGACCCGTGGAGCAACGCTAGCGTGGCAGCTAGCTTGTTTGCAAGCTGCAGCGCTAACCCCGCACCCACCCGAGCTCCGGCTGCCGCCTCGGGCTCCATTCCGGCGAACCCCGCACCTCCCGTTGGCCCCCCTAGATGCGCACGGGCACGGGCTACCTTCTGGTGCCCTTCGCACGTCCAGCCGCCGCCCGTAGCGCAACCCCGGTGAACTTCCGCCGCGTTTCGGGTCGCCGCCGGCCGAACTCCGGTGGCCAGTGACGTGGCGCTGTCATTAGCCACTAATGACGCGCTAACCAACCCCCTAGGCCACTGACAGCGGGCCCCACCCCTGGTCAAACCCCAGTCAGCGCTGGGTTTGACCGGGATTAGCTCCTGTGTCACTGACGTGTGGCCCCCACACGTCAGGTTTGACCGAGCCAGCCCAGTTGACCCTGCTAACGTCACTGTGACGTGGGGCTGACGCAATAAGTATTTTCTGGATTTAATATTATTCAGGAAATTTCAGAAAATAGCTAAAACTTCAATAAATCATAGAAAATTAACCGTAACTCCAAATTAAATAATTTATATATGAAAAATTATCAGAAAAATTCAAGGAATCCATCTGTACCATTTTCATGCATGTTAGAACAACTTATAGCTGCTGTTTAGCACAAATCATATAAAGGGCATTTAAATATCCACATATGGAGTTTGAATTTGAATCTTGGATTCAAACCAACTCCATTTAATCTGGTTTTAGTTGCATTAGCCCAACACACATTCATTTTGCCATGTCATGATCATGCATCATATTGTGCATTGCATTGATTGTGTTCCCTTCTGTGTTGCCGGTATTTGTCCCCTCTCGATAGACGTGATACCGATGATGTGATCGTTGACACTGATGAAGACTCAA
>NW_021212556.1:0-1515 GCF_002162155.2 Triticum dicoccoides | reverse complement strand
GAATTATTTTTAATAGGGGTTAGTTACACCACATGGCGTGCAAGATACAGCACATGGCGCACTAATGAAATCATTCATGTGCAACACACCATAAGCAAGCAGAAACTTTGGTTAGGGAACAATGCGGTGAAGTTAAGCTGGACACTGTCTTTACTTTTGTTATTTTGTCTGTTGAATGAAGCCTTTTTTATACATCTAATCAAACAGAAACCACGGAATTTAAATGTGGTGACAGGGAAGCAGTAAGTGCTGAATTTATGGACAGAAAAGTAAATGCTAGCGAGATAAATGCAGGCACAATGTTCACCGTCCTCAAACAAATACAGTAGTTATTTTGAAACAACAAATCAGGTAGATCTAAAGAATACTAGCTGGTAGCTGCACATGATCAAATGAAATAATAAATAATGAAAACCAGAATTGTAATGAAAGATGGAACACATTCTTTTGTGATATTAACTTGCACAGCATAATAAAAGCATAGATGTAACAAATCTACATCCACTCAGTACAAGTACCCAAAGTACTCTCTGCTGCCAGTACAAGTTGGTTTACCTCTGATACTTCAGTTTGTAAATCATTTTGCTACGAAAGGATATGAAAGCTCTTAACGAAATTACCTGGTTGATGAGAAAATGCCCAGATGCTTGGAGATCCCACTGGGAAAGTAGGTGAAACAATGACCCAGGGGTCTTCCAGAGCCGCCAAAACTAGCCACGCCTTTTACAGCCTTGTTCCTCATATCAAGAGCAATCACACAGGCCTTATCCCCACGGGTATCAGGCATGTGCATAAGGTAAACAACATCACCGTCATGCAAGCTAAGAGCAGGATAGCCTAGACAAGTTCTCTTGAGGTTTGGCTTGGTATCATCACCACGCTCCTGCAGATTAGGTAGTAGCATTTGGGCATACACAGGGTTATCCAATGGTACATCATCTGGGCATCTGATAGTGCAGTCCTCCTCCCAGTTGCTGCTATCAGAAGTGGAACCAATGCTTGAAATTTTTAATTTTTTTGTTGCAGCAATCCAACCTTGAGATATCGGGGAGCTTCCAGTGTCTGAGCCCGGTCTGACGTTATTGTGCATCTCAAAATACTTGATGTAACCTTGGAGAACAGTGATGTTCTGAACATACAACGGATAACCAATGAGCGGATCGGGCGACAGCGGCGAAGGTAGCGGGATGTAGCGAAGACTCTGGTTGCTGTCAAGGAGGAGAAGGTCACAGATGATAATGCCCCGCCCGAGGTCGACCCAACCCACTGAACCAAGCTCCCCTCCAATGGTGATCCCCTTGTTGGGAGACTGGAACTCAAAATCCTTGGGCGAATCAAGAAGCATCAACTTGGTGCTCCATGCCTTTGTCTTGGAGTTGTACAGGTGGAGATTAAAGTGCCCGTCGGTGTACTCCCGCTCAATGAAGGCCCTGCGGAGCACGGCGATGAAGAACATCTCTTGGTCGTGGCAGTGCAGTAAGGCAACCTCTTGGTCGTAGATCCTGAAGTAGGGGG
>NW_021212555.1:0-1767 GCF_002162155.2 Triticum dicoccoides | reverse complement strand
AAAGAGCCCCGGAGCGCCGCCCCGATGTTTTCCCCCTCGTCGGCTACCGAGGATCGCCGTCGTCAAATTCGTCGCCGCTCGTCCTTCCCCGAGCTCGCCGTCCATCCCACGGTCATCTACGTGAGCTTCTGATCATCCTCCCCCTCTCCGTTCCCTCTCTGGCACGCCGTAGCCGCCTCGCGCCTCTCGCCCGACTGCGCCGCCGCCTGCACTCGTCGCCGGTGATGCTCCGGTGACCATTTGGTCCCGGGCATCGCGTCAACACGCTCCCCGCATCGCGTAGAGGCCGTAGGTGCTAGCGCCACGCCGACTAGGCCACCGCAGCCCCGCGCACGAGCTGGCCGAGCTTCAGCCTCCGCCTGGCCTCGTCGCCGGCGAAGCTCCGGCCACTCCCCGGCCAAGCCACCACCATGGCTGGGTGCGGGCGATCACCAGCTGCCCGTAGCTGCCCTCCGCGCAGCAAATGGCGCCCTGTGGGCGAATCCCGCAGCATGCCGCCGCGTCTGTCCTCGCCGTCGGCTAAACGCCGGCGGGTTGACCTCTCCGACCGGCGGGGTTTGACCTCTCTCTCTCACTAACGTGTGGGCCCAGGCGCCTGCTTAATTAGTATTAGGTTAATTAGTGTTAATTAATTTAGTTAATTAGGTGAGCCACTGACATGCGGGCCCCGCTCGGCTAACTAAGTTAGTTAGGGCTAACTAACCCGGTTAGTTGACTGGGTCACTGACCAGTGGACCCCACTGGTCAGGTTTGACCAGCAGCAGCGTCTGTTGACCTGCTGACGTCATAGTAACGCAATGCTGACGCCATAATTCATTTTCTGGAATTATTTTAATTCTAAATATTCAGGAAATTTCAGAAAATGCCTAAAACTTCTAAAAATCATAGAAAATTAACCGTAACTCCAAATTAAATAAATTATATATGAAAAATTATCAAAAAAATTCAAGGAATCCATCTGTACCATTTTCATGCATGTTAGAACAACTTATCACTACTATTTAGGGCAAATGAAGTGAATGGCATTTGAATAATCACATATGGAGTTTGAATTTGAATTTTATATTCAAACCAACTTCATTTAATCTGTTGCTAGTTGCATTAGCCCAAAACACATTCATTTTGCCATGTCATGATCATGCATCATATTGTGCATTGCATTGATTGTGCTCCTTTCTGTGTTGCCGGTACTTGTCCCCTCTCGATAGACGTGATACCGATGATGTGATCGTTGACACTGATGAAGACTCAATGTTATCTTCAGAAGTGCCAGGCAAGCAAAACCCCCTTGTTCATTCCGATACAATCCTACTCTCTCGCTCCTGCTCTCTTTTACTGCATTAGGACAACACCGATTCATCTGTTACTTGCTGCGGTAGCTGAACCCCTTTATCCTTTGCATGACCTGTCATTCCACAGTAAATAGATGAAACCCACTAGCATGAGTAGGAGTTGTTTGAGCCCTGTTGTGCCTACTCATTCTTGCTTGTTTGTCATGCCTGCTACTGCTTAGAGTTGAGTCAGGTCTGATTCATCGGGGATGAATCAGAGGCGTGTGAACATGTCCTACTGTGTGTGAGCTAAGTGTGTGAACACGATTTGGTAAAGGTAGCGGTGAGAGGCCATGTAGGAGTACATGGTGGGTTGTCTCATTGCAGCCGTCCTCAGGAACTGAGTTCTGTGTTTGTGATCCATGATTCAGCTACTACCACGCATTGGGCCCGAAACCAATGGACCCTCTCGGCTTCTTAATCACCCTTGTCCTCT
>NW_021212554.1:0-982 GCF_002162155.2 Triticum dicoccoides | reverse complement strand
CCTTCAGATCTGTGATAGAAGGTGTACCCAATTGTCTCCTTTGGGTATCCTATGAAGACACATTTCTCCGATTTGGGTTCGAGCTTATCTGGTTGAAGTTTCTTCACATAAGCATCGCAGCCCCAAACTTTGAGAAACGACAACTTTGGTTTCTTGCCAAACCACAGTTCATAAGGCGTCGTCTCAACGGATTTTGATGGTGCCCTATTTAACGTGAATGCGGCCGTCTCTAAAGCATAACCCCAAAACGATAGCAGTAAATCGGTAAGAGACATCATAGATCGCACCATATCAAGTAAAGTACGATTACGACGTTCGGACACACCATTTCGCTGTGGTGTTCCAGGTGGCGTGAGTTGCGAAACTATTCCACATTGTTTCAAATGTAAACCAAACTCGTAACTCAAATATTCTCCTCCACGATCAGATCGTAGAAACTTTATTTTCTTGTTACGATGATTTTCTACTTCACTCTGAAATTCTTTGAACTTTTCAAATGTTTCAGACTTGTGCTTCATCAAGTAGCTATACCCATATCTGCTCAAATCATATGTGAAGGTGAGGAAATAACGATATCCGCCACGAGCCTCAACATTCATCGGACCACATACATCTGTATGTATGATTTCCAACAAATCTGTTGCTCTCTCCATAGATCCGGAGAACGGTGTTTTGGTCATCTTGCCCATGAGGCACGGTTCGCAAGTACCAAGTGATTCATAATCAAGTGATTCCAGAAGTCCATCAGTATGGAGTTTCTTCATGCGTTTTACACCGATATGACCTAAACGGCAGTGCCACAAATATGTTGCACTATCATTATCAACTCTGCATCTTTTGGCTTCAACATTATGAATATGTGTATCACTACTATCGAGATTTAATAAAAATAGACCACTCTTCAAGGGTGCATGACCATAAAAGATATTACTCATATAAATAGAACAACCATTATTCTCTGATTTAAATGAATAACCGTCTC
>NW_021212553.1:0-2412 GCF_002162155.2 Triticum dicoccoides | reverse complement strand
GAGGAACATATGCTTGTAGGAATTGCAATAATATCAAGTTTCCTCTCTATGTGCTTAAAGTTTTGAAGTTATGCTTGTTTTGCCTTCCTATGCTAGTTGATTATTGTTCCCATAAGTTGTTTGCTCACAAAATCCCTATGCATAGGAAGTGGGTTAGGCTTAAATGTGCTAGTCATATTCTTCATGATGCTCTCTTTATGTTTCAATTCTTATCCTTTTATGTGAGCATCATTGAAATCATCATGCCTAGCTAGGGGCGTTAAATGATAGAGCTTGTATGGAGACAACCCAATGTTATTTTTGTTCTTTACTTTTTGCTCCTGTTTAGTAATGAATAATTCATCTAGCCTCTGGTTAGATGTGGTTTTATGTTTTAATTAGTGTTTGTGCCAAGTAGAGCCTTTGGGAAAACTTGGGTAAAGTCCATATGATCTTGCTATAAAAAACAGAAACTTTGCGCTCACGAGATTAGCTGCCATTTTTTTACTGGAGAGAGCTTTTAGGTTGATTTTTTTTGAAGATGATTAATAGAGAATGTTCTCAGGTCCACCAAGTTATTTCAGAATTTTTAGAGTTCCATAAGTATACGTTTGATACAGATTACTACAGACTGTTCTGTTTTTGACAGATTCTGTTTTCATTGTGTTGTTTGCTTATTTTGATGAATCTATGAGTAGAACCGGAGGGTATGAACCATAGAGAAGTTGGAATACAGTAGGTTTAACACCAATATAAATAAATAATGAGTTCATTGCAGTACCTTAAAGTGGTGGTTTGTTTTGTACTAACGGAGCTTATGAGTTTTGTGTTGTGAAGTTTTAATGTTTTGGGTAAAGATTCGATGGACTATGGAATAAGGAGTGGTAAGAGCCTAAGATTGGGGATGACCAAGGCACCCCAAGGTATTATTCAAGGACAACCAAGAGCCTAAGCTTGGGGATGCCCCGGAAGGCATCCCGTCTTTCGTCTTCGTTCATCGGTAACTTTACTTGGAGCTATATTTTTATTCACCACATGATATGTGTTTTTCTTGGAGAGTCATTTTATTTTGTTAGTATTTGCTTTCTGTTATTTAGAGTAATGTTTTACTTCTATATTTTCAATAAAAAGGACAAGGATAGCCTTTACCATGCTTATTTTGCAAGTATACATGTTGCTGTTTCAAAACATAAAGTTTACCGCTGTTGCAAAAATTCCCTAGAAAAGTAAGAGAGTGATATAATGTTCAATATTTTCGCATATTAAGATCTGATAAATATTCTACAACATAATATTTTTCTTATAATTTTTGGAGTTAGGGAAGTATGATGAATCTTGCATTCTTTACAGACTATACTGATTTGGCAGATTGCTGTTATGTTTTCATTGTTTGTATATGTTTGCTTGTTTAATGATTCTATTTAAGGATAGGAGTATTAAATATATAGAGAAATTTAGTCTGCAATGTTGAATAATAATTTTAGTGATTTGTTATAGTAGAAAATGATAAGGTTTTTGCATTGATTTATACTAACTTACCTCACAAGTTCTTGTCGAGTTTTGTGTGGATGAAGTTTTTGAGATTTAGGAAACCGTGATATGAAAGGAATTAAGGAGAAAAAAAGCTCAAGCTTGGGGATGCCCAAGGCACCCCAAGGTAATCTTTCAATAAGTCTCAAGCATCCAAGCTTGGGGATGCCCCGGTAGGCATCCCACCTTTCTTCTTCAACAATTATCAGTTATTATCGGTTGAACCTAAGTTTTTGCTTCTTCACATGAGTTGTGCTATCCTTGAAATGTCATTTTATTTTGCTTTGCTTGCTGTTTGAGTAAAATACCACAATCTGAAATACTTAAATGAGAGAGAGTCTTCACATGGCTACATAGTTAAATAATTATTTAACTACTCATTGATCTTCACTTATATCTTTTTGAAGTAGTTTGCCATTTACTCGTGTGCTTCACGTATATCCTATGAGTAAATGGTTGAATGATTTGAATATCATAAATCTAAAATTATATATACACTTGAACAATTCATGAAAGAATATTGAAGGAATAGAGATTTCACATATAAATATACTATCTTAGACATCTTCTATGATTGTGAGCCCCATTAATTATTTTCAAACCTGAGCAAATTAGTTGAAATTGGACAAGGGAGACAACATAATGAGTTATGCTTGGGTATATTTGTATAGATGTTATATTGTTATAGATCCTCCAACATGTGGTGCTTTCTATTTAGAATCCTTTGCTAGCCTAAATATCTGTACTAAGCGGGAATACTGCTTGTGAATCCAAATTCCTTGAACCAAGTTTCTTCCATGAGTGTCCACCATATCTACCTATATGTGGTATTTACCTGCCGTTCCAAGTAAATTTGCATGTGCCAAACTCTAAACCTTCAAATAATAATCGGTTTTGTATGCC
>NW_021212552.1:0-2412 GCF_002162155.2 Triticum dicoccoides | reverse complement strand
GAGGAACATATGCTTGTAGGAATTGCAATAATATCAAGTTTCCTCTCTATGTGCTTAAAGTTTTGAAGTTATGCTTGTTTTGCCTTCCTATGCTAGTTGATTATTGTTCCCATAAGTTGTTTGCTCACAAAATCCCTATGCATAGGAAGTGGGTTAGGCTTAAATGTGCTAGTCATATTCTTCATGATGCTCTCTTTATGTTTCAATTCTTATCCTTTTATGTGAGCATCATTGAAATCATCATGCCTAGCTAGGGGCGTTAAATGATAGAGCTTGTATGGAGACAACCCAATGTTATTTTTGTTCTTTACTTTTTGCTCCTGTTTAGTAATGAATAATTCATCTAGCCTCTGGTTAGATGTGGTTTTATGTTTTAATTAGTGTTTGTGCCAAGTAGAGCCTTTGGGAAAACTTGGGTAAAGTCCATATGATCTTGCTATAAAAAACAGAAACTTTGCGCTCACGAGATTAGCTGCCATTTTTTTACTGGAGAGAGCTTTTAGGTTGATTTTTTTTGAAGATGATTAATAGAGAATGTTCTCAGGTCCACCAAGTTATTTCAGAATTTTTAGAGTTCCATAAGTATACGTTTGATACAGATTACTACAGACTGTTCTGTTTTTGACAGATTCTGTTTTCATTGTGTTGTTTGCTTATTTTGATGAATCTATGAGTAGAACCGGAGGGTATGAACCATAGAGAAGTTGGAATACAGTAGGTTTAACACCAATATAAATAAATAATGAGTTCATTGCAGTACCTTAAAGTGGTGGTTTGTTTTGTACTAACGGAGCTTATGAGTTTTGTGTTGTGAAGTTTTAATGTTTTGGGTAAAGATTCGATGGACTATGGAATAAGGAGTGGTAAGAGCCTAAGATTGGGGATGACCAAGGCACCCCAAGGTATTATTCAAGGACAACCAAGAGCCTAAGCTTGGGGATGCCCCGGAAGGCATCCCGTCTTTCGTCTTCGTTCATCGGTAACTTTACTTGGAGCTATATTTTTATTCACCACATGATATGTGTTTTTCTTGGAGAGTCATTTTATTTTGTTAGTATTTGCTTTCTGTTATTTAGAGTAATGTTTTACTTCTATATTTTCAATAAAAAGGACAAGGATAGCCTTTACCATGCTTATTTTGCAAGTATACATGTTGCTGTTTCAAAACATAAAGTTTACCGCTGTTGCAAAAATTCCCTAGAAAAGTAAGAGAGTGATATAATGTTCAATCTTTTCGCATATTAAGATCTGATAAATATTCTACAACATAATATTTTTCTTATAATTTTTGGAGTTAGGGAAGTATGATGAATCTTGCATTCTTTACAGACTATACTGTTTTGGCAGATTGCTGTTATGTTTTCATTGTTTGTATATGTTTGCTTGTTTAATGATTCTATTTGAGGATAGGAGTATTAAATATACAGAGAAATTTAGTCTGCAATGTTGAATAATAATTTTAGTGATTTGTTACAGTAGAAAATGATAAGGTTTTTGCATTGATTTATACTAACTTACCTCACAAGTTCTTGTCGAGTTTTGTGTGGATGAAGTTTTTGAGATTTAGGAAACCGTGATATGAAAGGAATTAAGGAGAAAAAAAGCTCAAGCTTGGGGATGCCCAAGGCACCCCAAGGTAATCTTTCAATAAGTCTCAAGCATCCAAGCTTGGGGATGCCCCGGTAGGCATCCCACCTTTCTTCTTCAACAATTATCAGTTATTATCGGTTGAACCTAAGTTTTTGCTTCTTCACATGAGTTGTGCTATCCTTGAAATGTCATTTTATTTTGCTTTGCTTGCTGTTTGAGTAAAATACCACAATCTGAAATACTTAAATGAGAGAGAGTCTTCACATGGCTACATAGTTAAATAATTATTTAACTACTCATTGATCTTCACTTATATCTTTTTGAAGTAGTTTGCCATTTACTCGTGTGCTTCACGTATATCCTATGAGTAAATGGTTGAATGATTTGAATATCATAAATCTAAAATTATATATACACTTGAACAATTCATGAAAGAATATTGAAGGAATAGAGATTTCACATATAAATATACTATCTTAGACATCTTCTATGATTGTGAGCCCCATTAATTATTTTCAAACCTGAGCAAATTAGTTGAAATTGGACAAGGGAGACAACATAATGAGTTATGCTTGGGTATATTTGTATAGATGTTATATTGTTATAGATCCTCCAACATGTGGTGCTTTCTATTTAGAATCCTTTGCTAGCCTAAATATCTGTACTAAGCGGGAATACTGCTTGTGAATCCAAATTCCTTGAACCAAGTTTCTTCCATGAGTGTCCACCATATCTACCTATATGTGGTATTTACCTGCCGTTCCAAGTAAATTTGCATGTGCCAAACTCTAAACCTTCAAATAATAATCGGTTTTGTATGCC
>NW_021212551.1:0-849 GCF_002162155.2 Triticum dicoccoides | reverse complement strand
CCGCTGGCCGGACTGCAAAAAAGTTGAATCCTGGTTATTGATCTAGGATAAACACAGTACCCTCGGATTGTGAATTTACTTACAGCTCGGTTGAGGGCTGGCCCATTGGAGGGCATGATGCGGTGAGGGTGCCCGTCGGGACAAGGCCCCCTAGGGATGTCTTTTTCCCTGGTTGGGGCATCTCTGCCTCCAAGTCTTCGGAGGCAGCCCTCTTCTTCGTGCGCGGGGAGGAGGCCTTAGCCTCCCTTTCCCGACTATCCTCCTCAGGGGAGGTAACAATTCCCCCAGATCGGATGCGTAGCATGAGGGGTTCGGTTTCTTCGTTCTTCCCCTTGTCTTTCCCCGAGGGCATCCTGCTGAGTACCCGATCAAGCATCTTGGCCACTGTGGGACCAGGTGAGCCTTCGAGAAGTGGCGCCGGACACCTGATTCTCTTGGCCTTGCTGAGCCATTCCTGGCCTCGGAGGATTTTCAGAATAAACAACTATGACTAACTCAATACAAGGTGTCCGGTGTCAAGATTACTTACTTGGGCATCTAGGCGATTGCAGCTTAGGCCCGCATCCTCGGTGGTGTCTGGACACTCTACTTTCTGTCCGAAGAATAATTTGCACATCTCTTCGAGCTTCAAGCTGAAGAAGTGCTTGACAGTCCACAGACCCTCTGGATTGAACTCCCACATATGGAGAGGCCGGCGTTGGCACGGCAGCATCCGTCGGATTAGCATCACTTGCATTATGCTGACAAGGTTAATGTCCCTCTCAAGGAGCTCCCGGATGCGATTCTGCAGTACTGGTACATCACCAGCGGGCCCCCAATTCCGCCCTACGTCGGTCCAAGATGCTAGCT
>NW_021212550.1:0-822 GCF_002162155.2 Triticum dicoccoides | reverse complement strand
GACGTCTGAAGTGCTTCGGCTGATACCACGACGTCGGGATACCCATAACTACTCCCACGTAGATGGTTAGTGCGTATAGGCTCGTAGCCGACTCAGATCAAATACCAAGATCTCGTTAAGCGTGTTAAGTATCCGCGAACGCCGAACAGGGCCAGGCCCACCTGTCTCCTAGGTGGTCTCAACCTGCCCTGTCGCTCCGCCACAAAGTAACAGTCGAGGGCCGTCGGGAACCCAGGCCCACCTCTACCGGGATGGAGCCACCTGTCCTTTCAGCCCCCTCGTCAGAATCACTTGCGGGTACTCAATGAGCTGACCCGACTTTAGTCACCATCTGTATAGTATGTATATATGTATAGTATATACCCGTGATCACCTCCCAAGTGATCACGGCCCGATAGTATAGCAAGGCAGACTGACAAGAATATAGGGCCAATGATGATAATCTAGCATCCTATACTAAGCATTTAGGATTGCAGGTAAGGTATCAACAGATGTAGCGACAATGTCAGGCTATGCATCAGAATAGGATTAACGAAAGCAGTAACATGCTACACTACTCTAATGCAAGCAGTATAGAGGAGAATAGGCGATATCTGGTGATCAAGGGGGGGGCTTGCCTGGTTGCTCTGCCAAGAGAGAGGGGTCGTCAACTCCGTAGTCGAACTGGGGCGTCAGCCTCGTCACGGGGTCTACCGAAGAGAAGAGGGGGGGAGAAACAGTAAATACATAGTAAGCATGTGCACAACAGGATAACAGGCAGAGCTAGACGTGTTCTACGCGGTAGGAGGTGATACCGGTGAAGGGGGAAAGCATCCGGGAAGT
>NW_021212549.1:0-637 GCF_002162155.2 Triticum dicoccoides | reverse complement strand
GGCCTAGGGGAGAGGGGAGAGGGTGGCTTGCCCCCCAAGCCAAGGGGGGCGCCCCCTCTAGGGTTCCCCCTCAACCCTAGGCGCATGGGCCCAAGGGAGGGGGTGCGGCCAGCCCACCAGGGGCTGGCTCCCTACCCCACGCAGCCCATGTGGCCCCCCCGGGAGGGGTGGCCCCTCCCGGTGGACCCCCGGAACTCTTCTGGTGGCCCCGGTACAATACCGGTATGACCCCGAAACTTCCCGGTGTCCGTTTGACAACTTCCCATATATAAATCTTTACCTCCGGACCCTTCCGGAGCTCCTCGTGACGTCCAGGATCCCATCCGGGACTCCGAACAACATTCGGTAGTCACATACTAGTCTTCCTAATAACCCTAGCGTCACCGAACCTTAAGTGTGTAGACCCTACGGGTTCGGGAGACATGCAGACATGACCTAGACGCTCTCAGGTCAATAACCAACAGCGGGATCTGGATACCCATGATGGCTCCCACATGCTCCTCGATGTTGTCATCGGATGAACCACGATGTCGAGGATTCGATCAAACCCTGTATGCAATTCCCTTTGTCAATCGGTACGTTACTTGCCCGAGACTCGATCGTCGGTATCCCAATACCTTGTTCAGTCTCGTTACCG
>NW_021212548.1:0-1193 GCF_002162155.2 Triticum dicoccoides | reverse complement strand
GAACATCGAGGACTAATGCAAAGGTTACTAATAACCTAAAGGAACGAGCAAAACTATCAACATGAAGCAAGTAGGGTGAATCTCGGGTTCAAAACCCAGGGATAGAATACCTACTACTAAATGGCATCGCGGGATGCTTTCGATAATGACGGCCAGAGTCATCACACTGGAACATAAATCATGGCTAGACTACTAGATGATCCCCTGAGACACCTAGGGTCATAATAGTAACTCCAACATAATGTCAAGGCAATAGAATACCTCAACTCAACAATTAGTGTGATTGAGCTGGCATAAAGGAACATCGAAACCAGAGGGAAAGGATTTTGCAAATGCATCAGACTATTTAGAAACCTGGAATGACTCGGACAGCATAACGGCTGTAAATGCTCAGAAAAGATTTGAGACATTTCACAAAAATGATGGCATAACCACTCAGAAGCACAATATCAAGGTTTCGAGATCAACAGTTAACGTACGGAAGTAGTAGAAACTGAACTCAAGCTTAAATCCAACAATCTATAAGTCTACGGATTAGTAACACGTGATCCTGATAGAAGGAAGAGATAGCCTAGTTCTTAATCCCCATAGGAAAGATAAGATGACTCAGATCAGAAGGCATAAGGTATAAGGAGTAAAAAGAGCCTTACGTTCCATCCCACAATCAATTCCCTTATATAACTAAAGAATTTCTAGACTCAACTTCGACCAGTTTGGCTTGGTAATCCTACAGGCAGTCAAGCTCTGATACCAACACTGTCAGGACCCCGACTCAATGCCACATCGACCTAGCATGTAACACCTCATATCACTTTGCGGCCTCACGCACGGTATTCCCACGGGTGTCGCCTTACCTTTGCCCGGGACCGTTTGCGCCTTTTTGGCACACGTATATGACAGTGTCGCTAGCATCCATATGATAAGGAGCCCGGGCTGACATGGCTAGTCGTAAACCCAAAGTGGCACAGACTTACAGGGACAGGCATCCATGACCCAGCATCGAACGTGTCGGTCATCAGCGAGTGAATCCAGGCTGTAGCACTGGGCTAGCAGGACTCCGGTGAACCGGGCTGTAGCGGGCTAACAGGACCCCGGTATTCATCGCGTGACATTTCCCCGAAGGGACAGACACAGGAACGAAGAAGGACACATGCCGGCCAGCCTAAGTGTTCCGGAGCAGTAGCAAGCTACCA
>NW_021212547.1:10136-11348 GCF_002162155.2 Triticum dicoccoides | reverse complement strand
TCACATCCCTTGCTTCTGGCATTGCTCTAGCCTAGCTTCATGTGTGCATCATGTCTATATTTTTGAAACTTGAATTGAGGAATATTGGAAACCTCAAAACCTAACTAAAAGAAGGGCAAGCACCCTTTAAATTGCATTCTGTGAATCCAAAGTGCCCTAAAAATAGTTTTGTGAATTTTGGCAAGAGTTATATATCAAACCAAAATTCTGGAATATTTTTAAGGAATTATTTGGTCTCTGAATTTAAATCAATAGTCTATTTGAATTTGGGGATATATTCATAATATATAATGAATATATTTTCAAATGCTTTGAAATGTTTTATGTACTTTTGGAATAGTCCAGAGAGGTAACATAAAATATTTCAGAATGTTTTGGCACTGTTTGAAATTATTTTGAATTTGAAAACAGTGGCAAAATAAAATAAAAAGGGAAACAGAACTGAAAAATTAAAAAAAGAACATTACTCACCAGGGCCACTTACCTGCGCGGCCAGCCCACCTGGCAGCCCACTGGCCGGCCCAGCACTGTGCTGGCCCGTGCCAGCCACCTGCTTCCTCTCGCCAGGTAGGCAGAGAGGAGCACGCCGGCGCGCGCGCGGGCGCCACGCCACCAGGCTGCCTGCCTGCGTCGCCTGGCCACCGCGACGCCTCGCGTCTTCTCCCCGGCGCCGCCCCGACTCCCTGGACCCCCTCGCTCTCTTCCTCTCCCTCGTTCCCCTCCTCTGTCTCGTTCTCTCACGCTCCACCGAACACGCCCACCGCCGCCGTTCGCCGTTGCCGCAACCACCGCCGTCCCGACGATGCCCCGAGCCGCTCCCGAGCTCCTGCGCCTCGTCACCAACCCCCTCACCGAGCCACACGACCGAAAGAGCCCCGGAGCGCCGCCCCGATGTTTTCCCCCTCGTCGGCTACCGAGGATCGCCGTCGTCAAATTCGTCGCCGCTCGTCCTTCCCCGAGCTCGCCGTCCATCCCACGGTCATCTACGTGAGCTTCTGATCATCCTCCCCCTCTCCGTTCCCTCTCTGGCACGCCGTAGCCGCCTCGCGCCTCTCGCCCGACTGCGCCGCCGCCTGCACTCGTCGCCGGTGATGCTCCGGTGACCATTTGGTCCCGGGCATCGCGTCAACACGCTCCCCGCATCGCGTAGAGGCCGTAGGTGCTAGCGCCACGCCGACTAGGCCACCGCAGCCCCGCGCACGAGCTGGCCGA
>NW_021212547.1:0-1767 GCF_002162155.2 Triticum dicoccoides | reverse complement strand
AAAGAGCCCCGGAGCGCCGCCCCGATGTTTTCCCCCTCGTCGGCTACCGAGGATCGCCGTCGTCAAATTCGTCGCCGCTCGTCCTTCCCCGAGCTCGCCGTCCATCCCACGGTCATCTACGTGAGCTTCTGATCATCCTCCCCCTCTCCGTTCCCTCTCTGGCACGCCGTAGCCGCCTCGCGCCTCTCGCCCGACTGCGCCGCCGCCTGCACTCGTCGCCGGTGATGCTCCGGTGACCATTTGGTCCCGGGCATCGCGTCAACACGCTCCCCGCATCGCGTAGAGGCCGTAGGTGCTAGCGCCACGCCGACTAGGCCACCGCAGCCCCGCGCACGAGCTGGCCGAGCTTCAGCCTCCGCCTGGCCTCGTCGCCGGCGAAGCTCCGGCCACTCCCCGGCCAAGCCACCACCATGGCTGGGTGCGGGCGATCACCAGCTGCCCGTAGCTGCCCTCCGCGCAGCAAATGGCGCCCTGTGGGCGAATCCCGCAGCACGCCGTCGCGTCTGTCCTCGCCGGCGGCTAAACGCCGGCGGGTTGACCGCTCCGACCGGCGGGGTTTGACCTCTCTCTCTCACTGACGTGTGGGCCCAGGCGCCTCCTTAATTAGTATTAGGTTAATTAGTGTTAATTAATTTAGTTAATTAGGTGAGCCACTGACATGCGGGCCCCGCTCGGCTAACTAAGTTAGTTAGGGCTAACTAACCCGGTTAGTTGACTGGGTCACTGACCAGTGGACCCCACTGGTCAGGTTTGACCAGCAGCAGCGTCTGTTGACCTGCTGACGTCATAGTAACGCAATGCTGACGCCATAATTCATTTTCTGGAATTATTTTAATTCTAAATATTCAGGAAATTTCAGAAAATGCCTAAAACTTCTAAAAATCATAGAAAATTAACCGTAACTCCAAATTAAATAAATTATATATGAAAAATTATCAAAAAAATTCAAGGAATCCATCTGTACCATTTTCATGCATGTTAGAACAACTTATCACTACTATTTAGGGCAAATGAAGTGAATGGCATTTGAATAATCACATATGGAGTTTGAATTTGAATTTTATATTCAAACCAACTTCATTTAATCTGTTGCTAGTTGCATTAGCCCAAAACACATTCATTTTGCCATGTCATGATCATGCATCATATTGTGCATTGCATTGATTGTGCTCCTTTCTGTGTTGCCGGTACTTGTCCCCTCTCGATAGACGTGATACCGATGATGTGATCGTTGACACTGATGAAGACTCAATGTTATCTTCAGAAGTGCCAGGCAAGCAAAACCCCCTTGTTCATTCCGATACAATCCTACTCTCTCGCTCCTGCTCTCTTTTACTGCATTAGGACAACACCGATTCATCTGTTACTTGCTGCGGTAGCTGAACCCCTTTATCCTTTGCATGACCTGTCATTCCACAGTAAATAGATGAAACCCACTAGCATGAGTAGGAGTTGTTTGAGCCCTGTTGTGCCTACTCATTCTTGCTTGTTTGTCATGCCTGCTACTGCTTAGAGTTGAGTCAGGTCTGATTCATCGGGGATGAATCAGAGGCGTGTGAACATGTCCTACTGTGTGTGAGCTAAGTGTGTGAACACGATTTGGTAAAGGTAGCGGTGAGAGGCCATGTAGGAGTACATGGTGGGTTGTCTCATTGCAGCCGTCCTCAGGAACTGAGTTCTGTGTTTGTGATCCATGATTCAGCTACTACCACGCATTGGGCCCGAAACCAATGGACCCTCTCGGCTTCTTAATCACCCTTGTCCTCT
>NW_021212546.1:0-864 GCF_002162155.2 Triticum dicoccoides | reverse complement strand
GCGTGAGACGACGAGGAGGACGAGGGAGGACCGGCGGAGCTCGAGGGCGTGTCGGAGAGGCTTCGGGACGGCTGCGGCCGTGCGAGCGCTGGTCGGCGGCGACGGGCTCCGTTCGGTCGCGGGAGGGAGAGGGGGCAGAGGGGGATAGGGACGGAGGGAAGGAGCGAGGAGAGTGAGAGAGGGAGCCAGGGGCTGCGTGGCGTCGCGGGAGGCGACCAGGGGAGGAGGAGGCAGCCAGGCAGGGAGGAGGTGGCCGGGGCGCGTGGCCGCGCGCGCCGGGCGCGTGCCCGTCCTCCTGGCAGGGAGGAAGACGACAGGGGTAGCAGTGGCGGGCTGGGCCGGCCAGCTACAGTGCCGGGCCGGTTTGGCTACCAGGTGAGCGCCAGGTAGGCTTCTGCTCCCTTTTTTTTATTTCTGTCTTCTATTTTCTGTAGTTTGTTTTGATTTAGTTTAGCAACTAAATCATTTAAATAAATTCTGTAGAATTTTATGTGGCTTGCTAAAATATATATAAAGCCACTCACAAACTTCCAGAATTATTGGAGTCATATTTAATATATATTAAATATAAATCCAAAGCAAATAGTTATTGGATTAATTCAAATGGCCAAAATAATTATCTCTGTGACTCCAAAAATATTGGTTTGAATTTTACCTCTTACCAATATTTCCATGGAATATCAGGAACATTTTCTTGGACACATTTGAGAAGATTTAATTGTTGGTTATTTTTAGAGGTTTCCTGAGGCTTTTGAAAATTCCTCAATTCAAATTTCATTTGAATTTAAACATGATGCACACATGGAAGCAAGCATAGGACAGGCCAGAACTAGGGATGTGACAACTCACCCCCACTAAACAAAA
>NW_021212545.1:0-1190 GCF_002162155.2 Triticum dicoccoides | reverse complement strand
GCACCCCGGGGTTTGTTAGTCGTGGAAATCACTTCGGGACCTGAAAGTGGTGAGTAATAGTCCAGGAAACGGACCAGAATTGGCCAAAATTGTGAGTGTTGATGACTAACACGTAAACGCACCCCGAGGTTCGACAACAATGGAAATCGCTTCGGGACCCCAAAACTGAGTAATAGTCCATGAAACGGGTCAGCATCGACAAAAACCGCGAGTGTGGATGACCGACACATAAGCGCACCTTGGGATTCGACAATCATGGAAATTGCTTTGGGACGCCAAAACGGTGAGTAATAGTCCACGAAACATGTCAGAATCGACAAAAACCGCGAGTGTTGATGATCGACACCTAAACGCATCCCAGGGTTCATAAATTGTGGAAATCACCCCGGGAACCCAAAACAGTGAGTAATAGTCCACGAAACAGGCTAGAATCGGCCAAAACTGCGAGTGTTGATGACCGACACGTAAGCGAACCTTGGGGTTCAACAACTATGGAAATCACTTCCGGACCCCAAAACGGTGAGTAGTAGTCCATGAAACGGGTCAGAATTGGCCAATACTGTGAGCATTGACGATGGACACGTAAACGCACCCGAGGATCATCAATCGTGGAAATCGCTTTGGGACCCCAAAACGCTGAGTAATAGTGCACGAAATGGAACAAAATCGGCCAAAATTGTGAGCGTTGATTACCGACACGTAAACGCACCCCGGGGTTCGTTAATTGTGGTAATCTCTTTGGGACCTGAAAATGGTGAGTAATAGTCCAGGAGACGTTCCGGAATTGGCCAAAATTGTGAGTGTTGATGACCAACATGTAAACGCACCCCAGGGTTCGACAACCATGGAAATCGCGTAAGGACCCCAAAATTGAGTAATAGTACATGAAACGGGTCAGAATCGAGAAAAACCGCGAGTGTTGATGACCGACACGTAAGCGCACCTTGCGGTTCGACAACCATGGAAATCGCTTTGGGACCGCAAAACGGTGAGTAATAGTCCATGAAACAGGCAAGAATCAGCCAAAACTCCAAGTGTTGACACCCAGGGGTTCGACAACCATGGAAATCACTTCGGGACCCCAAAATTGAGTAATAGTCCACGAAACGGGTCAGAACCGACAAAAACGGCGAGTGTTGATGACCGACACGTAAACGCACCCCGTGGTTCGTCAATCGTGGAAATCACTC
>NW_021212544.1:0-1015 GCF_002162155.2 Triticum dicoccoides | reverse complement strand
TCCTTTGAACCCACAACCCAGAACCATCTTGATCCACTCCTCCTCTTTTCAAATTTTTCAAATTCAGTCTCTGCAAGTTTGGACCAGATTTGCCAAATTTGGTGAAATTCATATCTACACTCCTCCAAAAATTCCACCAAAATTCAGGCAGCCTATTTGAGCAAGGAGAAGCCACTCCACCAAAAATCAGCTCAAGGAAAAATCACCAGAGGCCAATTTCATTCGGTCGAACACCTGGTGGGCACTGTTACTGTTCATAGTTCAGAAAATTCAGTTTTCAGTGTCATCTTCAGTCCGTCAGTTTCAGTCACGCGGCCACAGTGCCCTTGGCACGTTCCTCGCCGCCTCTTCCTCTTGTCCGAAGCTGCACACGCGTGCGTGGAGCCTTCCTGGCGTCGGTAGCGCGCTGGCTCGCCCTCGCCGGCGTCTTCTGCGGCGTCGGGACCTCCCGTGGCGGCCGACAGGAGGCACACCACGGCAGAACGTCGTTCCGCGCCGCCCATCGCTCCCTGGCTCTCCGCGTGGCCTCGTGCACGCCAGCGCACGCCCGTAGCACAGCCACCGTGGCCGGCAAGCACGGAACGCGCTCTCCGCCGCCGACGGGCCCGCACCATCACCGTTCCGTCGAGCTCGCCCTTAACACCCAAACCCCGGCCAGTTCAACACAAAAACGGACCCGTTGGACCTCCGTGATGATGCTCGACCCCCTAACCACCCCGACCGAGCACTGCGCCACCGTAATCGCTCGCCGGTGATCCTCGTTCACGGCAACCGCCTCGGACCGCCTATATAAAGGGGTCCCGAGCTCACTCTCGTGCACGCAGCACCTCCACTACTCACCAACACCCCGCCAGGCCACTAGGGGGACCTCGAGGAGGTCTCCTCCCCCAGCTCCGGCCGCCTCGCCCCGCCTCGGCCTCCAGCTCGATTCACTTCGGTGAGGCCACCTCCGGCGCCCAAACCTCGTCCGTAGCCCTCTCTTGCACCCAGTAGTCTAACCCCCACCTCAATTTAA
>NW_021212543.1:0-4165 GCF_002162155.2 Triticum dicoccoides | reverse complement strand
CTCTTGCACAATATCCTCGGTACATAAGAGATACATGACAAAGATAGGGGAAATTTTTACGGTACAAATTACTACAGAATTTATTGTGTAGTACTCCCTCTGTTCCAAAATAGATGACCCAACTTTGTAGTGACTTTGTACTAAAATAAGTACAAAGTTGAGTCATCTATTTTGGAACGGAGGGAGTAGTATTAGATTGATCTGTTTTTTTTAAAAGGAGGTTAAAGTTCCCGGCCTCTGCATCAATCGGTGCATGCATCCCTCTTTATTAATTATTCAACCAGGCCTGACAAAAACTTACATCAAGCCACCCGGCGCCACCACTCACACCTACAAACTCGACAATGTGGGGTGCTCTGCCTCCCCATATCTAAAATCAGTGTCATCATTGATCCATCCACATAACGTATCAGAACCTACATCCGGTGCAGCAATTCTAAAGCGTACATGACACATACGGTTTAGAAGGCGCCATCATCATCGTCCCGCTGACCCATCTTCGGGAAAGAGATCCACATTATGCTTGCCAGTCCGGCCACCCGTCGATGCCACCACGGCGCCCAACGGCACCACCTCCCTGTGCGCGAAACGCTAAGCGCATCGCGGTCGCCACCGGTACACCTCAGCACCATGCTGCCAAGTACCACCAGCCCACACAGCTTGAAGTCTCTGGAAGATCTGTCGTGCGTAGCACTTACCGAACAGGCATGACAAAGCGTAGCACCTGTCGACCAGGCTTGGCTTGACATCTCCACCGAAGCTTCGTGCAACACGAACCCACTCCTCTGCATGCCTCTGTCTTCCAGCGCTGCTCCACAGACGATGCTCCATCGAGAGAAACCACACCACAGTGCCGCCATCGTCCAATCTGAAAGATCAGATCCAAGGGTTTCCCCCGGAGCAACACGAGTGGGTTGATAATAGTTACCCCGATGATGCCTTCATTAAGGTAACGACACAGAATGCCGCCATCGGCTCGGTTTTCACCGGCAACTATTCTCCCCGACTCACAGCTGGAACTAGATGACGGATCCCGAGATCCGAACACCCAGCCTCAGACTGACCACCTCCGATGAAAGAGATGACAACCATCGCCGGTTGCACCGGCCAGACCAGATTTGACCGGTGGTGCCACCACCGAGACCACCAGGCCCTCCATGCCACCGCCCCTGATCCGAATGCAGATTGCGCACCACCGCTGCCAAGCCAGCCACCACTTCCGACTGCAACCACCGCTGCCGCCCGAAAGGGCCTGCTGCTGCGCCCGCCGCCCTATAGCCGCCGCCTGAGGGAGGGTCGGCCATTGCCGCCGCCTGCTCCAGCCATCTCCGGGGCGTTGCAAAAACTGGATTGCCCGCGCCACATCACGCCTAGTAGCGTTGCACCACCCCTGAGACGCAGGAGAGAGGAAATCCTCCGCCACCCCCGGCGGCTAGGTTTGTTGGGTATTGCCCGAGTCGCCTAACAGGGGCGACGTGGGGGCAGATCAATATAAGAAATTCATGCCTAATGAACACACGGAAGGTCATTAAATTGGGGGAGAATTTCACTTCCCTGGCCTCTGCACCAACTAGGGATGCATACAACCCTTGAAGTATGAGTATTTGGATTTTTAATCTTGGACAATGGCGTCGCCCCAGTAGCCCACCACCCGACACTGACCATGCCTTGACAGACCTGTGCCGCTCTACCCATGTGTTTGCTCCCTTAGGCCTATGCCGCCACCGCAGTCTGCTAGATTCGGCCATAGCCCGTGTACCCCTCCGCCCATGTCGTCAGCATCCATTGCGGAGGCCGTGCACGACAACTAGTCGGTCAAATGCCAAAACGAAATTACTTGGCGTTGTGTTTTTTTTTTCTTTGACTCATACACAATGGATTCTGATGAGGTGTACTTCTAGGTTGAATTCATGGATTTTCCTTCATTAGATGAGGAAGATGGGTATCAAACGGAGGCGATGATGGCGATTATTGAAGAAATAAAGCGTGTACAGGAGCATGTTCTCAACTTCATGTTGGGATATTAAGCGTTGAATCGGCGCTAGTCATATGGGCATGTTGATCTATACGAAGACGACTTTTCCCCTGATGCGCTATTCTAACACGTCTGGAGACCAAGATTGCATGCACTTAAAATGGAAGAACTGCCCATATACTCAACAAAGGAAATACTAGGGCCATCATAAAATTCCCACCGTCATTATTGAAGCATTTGCATCAAAAGATTTTGGGATTTGACACTCTTTGTATGGCATGCCAGGGTCTCACAAGTCACAGTGACATCAACGTGTTGCAGCGCTCTCCATTGCTTGCAAGGTTTTGTGCAGGCTAAGATCCTACATGTGGGGAGTGGGGGAGGTTAAAGGAAAGAAGGCCTAGCTTGCTTCCTTCCAAAAACTATGGGAGGCATGGGTTTTAGAGACATGAGAACTTATAATCAGGCTCTTCTAGCCAAGCAAGCGTGCACATTGCAGAATCTGGAGAGTCTTGTGGCACGACTACTGATGGAGAAGTAGTACCTCAATGATAACTTGGGTGATACCGTTTTTACAGGGAATGTGTCAGTTGTATGGCACTAGTGCCAGCTGGGGCACTAGGCCTTGGCCTTCATGTACATCCGATTGCGCCAGGAATGACGACTACAATGCTAGGCCATGAGTCCATCTTCTCCTGGGGCTCTCCTACTGCAAATACTAAAAACTTTTTATTTTGAGACATAACTTGTGCTCGCCTATGAAGATCGACATGGTGGACTGGCCAAATAATTGTGTTAGTTAGAGGTTTTGTGGTTTTTTGAAGCATCTATGGACCGGTTCATGAAACCTTCTATCAAATTTTTCAGTTTTGGGAAGATTCGACGATGTTTTTCCCTTTTCCATATTTCTTTATCAGTTTTTCTTTTGACTTTAAAAAAATACATGTCTACTTTTTTTTACTACACATTGAACTGTTTCAGTATACACAATGATCTTTTTTTTGATACACATTGAATTTTTTAAATACATGATGAACATTTATTCGAAATGCCAAATACATGTTGAACATTTTTCTATACAAAAACCAGTGCCGGCCTGGATACGTGTCCACACCAACGACTATGCATGTATAAGCTAAAGCTAGCTATGGAACATTTATAGTTGACTTCTCCTACTCTCCAGTGCATATGCATCTGCTATACATTCCCATGCATGGTATCAACCTAAGTAGCAAGTACAGCATGCATGTGCATGGCATGAAAGTCGTCACACAAACATATCTTCAGCGCATATCTTCAACTAGAGCTTGTTTGAAAATACGCATGCCCATCAAGTATTGAAAGTCGCCGGGCGTATATCTTGCTCTAAACATTTTATTGGTTAGCGCACAGAGATTGAGGGCATCAATAAGGGTAAGGGTACACGTACGTAGATGGATTTTATTTTAGTTTAAGTTAAGCTGTAGAATGAAACTTGATGCATGTATGAACGATAGATCATGGGATCAACACACTTGCATGCATGTATGTGCAACCGGGCCATCTACAAACACACAAACCCAAAACACCTACAAACCCTTGCTATCTATTGTAAGCCTTGCTTCCTCTCGACCAAAGCTTTCGCCATGGCGCCATCGACCAAGCTCTTCCTCCTGCTCCTCGGTCTGAACCTGATGGTCGCCGCTGCGCACAGCGGTTGCGGACCCCACTGCCCGACCCCGCCGCCACCGTCGATGACCAACGGCTCGTGCCCGATCGACACGCTGAAGCTGGGTGTGTGTGCCAACGTGTTGAACTTGCTAAAGCTCGGGCTCGGCATGCCGCCCAGCGAGCCCTGATGCCCTCTGCTAGCCGACCTGGACGCCACAGTGTGCCTCTGCACCACCATCAGGGCCAAGGTCCTCGGTGTCATCAACCTCAACGTCCATGTCGATGATGTATACACATGACATGCATGCACCTTCCTAAGTATATACTACTCCTTCAGTTTGTATTTCAGTTCATCTATATGGCTCATGCATGTCTAAGTTCGGAGTCATGCATTCGCGTTATGCATGCATGCAGTGATCACTTCGAAAGTGTGTCATGTTGTGGTGTCCAAATAAATGACCCACATAATCGGCGGTTTGTATCATCATGTGAAATATGTTGAAGTAGTGTTAACTCGATCTGTGTGTTATACATATTCTG
>NW_021212542.1:0-941 GCF_002162155.2 Triticum dicoccoides | reverse complement strand
AATTAAAAAATAAAGCAAAGAACAAAAGAAAATAAATAATTGAGAAAACAAAACAAAAAAACTGGAAAAAAATAAAAATAGCAACAATAAGTATTTTGTTGTAAGTAGAAACAAAATAAAATAAATAAAGCAAGAAAGAAAACAAAAAACAAAAAAAGTGTTTTCAAATTTGAAAACTAATGGCACTAACAGAAAGTTTATAATTTTTCTAAAACTAAAAATAAAAAGAATTAAAAAATAAAGCAAAAAACAAAAGAAAATAAATAATGCAGAAAACAAAACAAAAAATGAAAATAAAAATAAAAATAGCAACAATAAGTAAAAAAACAAAAAAACAAAAAAAGTGCCTCCTACTGGGCCCCCACGGCCTGAATACGACTAGAAACCCTACCATTGGCCAGGATTCAGGCCCGCAGGAGGCCCAGTAGGCCCACAGGCAGATAAGTGACTTTAGGCCCGTAAGCCTACATTTGAGAGGAGCTCGAAGTGGTCAGCACAGCAGCGCTTATAAACCACTGTCGAGCCCTCCCTATATAGGGACATCTATTTTCACTTTGAGAGGAGGTCAACAAGGCAGAGAGGGACGGGCTTATAAACCGGTGTGAGTGCCCTTCGGGTGGCGAGGTGGCACTAAACTCTTAGTGCAACGAGGACCAACCATTTAGTCTCGGTTGGTGGCACCAACCGGGACTAAAGGGGGGCATTGGTCCCGGTTTGTGCCACGAACCGGGACCAAAGCCTTTGCTATATAAGCAACACTTGGGAAATTTTCAGATATCCCTCGCCAGTTGCCCCCGACGACGCCGACGACCTCCTCGACGCCGCTAGGCTGCCCGTGCTCGCCGTCGCCGCCCGTTCCTCGTCGCCGTCGCCCCGGGCCCCTGCCCCGTGCTCGCCGTCGCCGCCCGCTCCTCGTCGCCGTCGCCCTGCCCCTGCCCCGT
>NW_021212541.1:0-1411 GCF_002162155.2 Triticum dicoccoides | reverse complement strand
CCAAATGTCAACCGATTTACATATTGCATCGAGCTGCTATAACATCAGTTGGCAGGAGAGGGGAGAAGAGAAGGAGTGTATATTTTTGTACAGGGGAGGAGCACATCAACTGCACGTTTGATCCATATATAGGTCTGGGGTGTTGACTGCACAAACCTGGTGCAACCATGATGATGGTTAACGAAAACAACATGCCAGATAAGCAGGCTCGCTGGTATCATAGAAAGGAAATTCTGGACATCATAGGGAAGCAGTTTGTAGAGGGAGATCACAGAATGTAGCTTCCTTGTCTCTGACTATTTGTAGTCCTGTACAGAAGAAAGCCATAAGCTGCATAGAAATGTATTCATTAAAGATTCCAACCTTTGATGAGGAAACGCGGACGATCGAACGACGCGATCAACAAAGATACCATGAACTAGAGCCAGAGTAGGCATATGTAGGCATCCTCTTGCAGCATCCTCCCTGGTTTCCTGCTTAACTTTTTTTTTTAAATTTCAACTGGGGAGAGAGGTTCCCTACCTGAATTTTGTATTCAAAGGGCCAAAAGGCATCGAGAGTTCTACAGAGGAACAACAAGTACATAGAGAGGTCAGCAAGGCTTTGGTCTCAGTTTGTGTATTTTTCTTTCATCTACTCTTTGACATGATTTGGTATTTCTAAGTTAGCAATCACAAGATTTTTAACGGTGGCATTGACAGTGCAGAATTACAGCATAACAAATAGAACGAGATATTCAAGATTCTAAAGGTGAGTTAATATTGGGATGACTTAATATTGAAGATAGCGACCACTCAAATTCATGAATTATGTTGGCTGGTAGAAAGGAACCATGAATATTCTAAAGGTGCTTTTGGACTAGGACTATTCCAAAATTGTACTCCCTCCGTTCCTTTTTACTTCGCATATATTGTGTCGAGTCAAACTTTATAAACTTTGATCAAATTTATATAAAAAAATATCAACATCTACAATATCAAATATACATAATATGAAACTACATTCCATAATGAATCTAAAGATACTCCTTTGGCATTGTAAATGTTGATATTTTTTTCTATAAGTTTGGTCAAACTAGAGATATTTTAAGTTCAGATAAAAGTTATATGCAGACTAAAAAGAAATGGAGGGAGTATGTGCGACTCTTGGTCAGTGAATCCAGTCAGTATACTGCTTCTTTTTATAACATATACTGCCATATTCTTTACCCGCAAGGCAAGTTTGGAAGGTCTGAACAAATGATTCAAAACGTGTTGTTTTCTTCCATGATTCAAATAATCTGAAGAAACATGATGCAATTATGATGAGAATAAACCAACAGGCGAACAGAAAAATCAGTCAGCATGTAACACCTCATCATACTCTTCGCAAACAGAGAAATCAGGCCTCAATGAAATAACTTCGGATTTGA
>NW_021212540.1:0-1364 GCF_002162155.2 Triticum dicoccoides | reverse complement strand
TATCCTATTCCAACTACTTGGGCTGCTTTGAAAACTGCTATGCGTACGCGTTGGGTTCCACCATATTATCAACGTGAATTGCTTCAAAAATTGCAGCGTTTAAGACAAGGGAAAAATTATGTAGAAGAATATTATCAGGAATTACAAACTGGCATGATTAGATGTGGTATTGTTGAGGAGAATGAAGCTATGCTTGCACGTTTTCTGGGTGGATTAAATAGAGAGATTCAGACCATTCTAGACTATAAGGAGTATACTAATATCACTCGTTTATTCCATCTTGCTTGTAAAGCTGAACGTGAAGTGCAGGATCGACAAGCATTGGGGCGAACTAACTTTTCTGCAGGCCGACCTTCATCATGGACACCACGTGCATCTTCTACTTCAACTGCACCAGCACCTACATCCGGTGCCACCTCCAGCCGTGATACAAGAAAACAGGCACAACCACCATTATCTACCAAGAGCGCACCTGCGGGGCCTGCACAGCGTTCTTCTTCTTCCATGGCATCAACAGGGCACACAAGTGATATTATTTGTCGTCGTTGTAAGGGAGGAGGTCATTATGCGAGAGAATGCAAATCTCCGCGTGTGATGATTGCTACCATGGATGGTGGATATGAGTCCGCTAGTGACTATGATGAGGAGACTTTGGCTCTTATTACACGTGAAGAACATGGTGGAGATGATTTTGATCATGAGACGCAATACATGGCTCCTGAAGACGCTGACAGGTATGAATATTTAGTTGCTCAACGTGTTTTGAGTGTGCAGATCACACAAGCTGAGCAAAATCAGAGGCACAATTTGTTCCATACCAAGGGAGTTGTGAAGGAACGTTCTGTGCGCGTCATCATAGATGGAGGGAGCTGTAACAACTTGGCTAGCATGGAGATGGTGGAGAAGCTTTCTCTCCCCACAAGACCACATCCACATCCTTACTACATCCAATGGTTCAACAACAGCGGCAAGGTTAAGGTAACACGTACTGTTCGTGTGCATTTTAGTATCTCTACATATGCTGATTATGTTGATTGTGATGTGGTACCTATGCAAGCATGTTCCTTATTACTTGGTAGACCATGGCAATTTGATAAAAATTCTGTACACCATGGTAGAAACAATCACTATACTCTTGTTCATAAGGATAAAAATATTACTTTGCTTCCTATGACTCCTGATTCCATTTTGAAAGATGATATTAATAGAGCTACTAAAGCAAAACAGGAGACGAATAAGAGTGAAAATCAGATTGTGGCAAAAGAATTTGAGCAACAAATGAAGCCTAATAATAAACCATCTAGTGTTGCTTCTGAAATTAAATTGAAAAGTGCATGTTTATTTGCCACCAAATCTGATATTGA
>NW_021212539.1:0-1919 GCF_002162155.2 Triticum dicoccoides | reverse complement strand
CTAGGATCTTGCCTCTCCATACCTACCCCCCATTCTACTGTCAGACTTAGAACCACGATAGTTGGCGCCCACCGTGGGGCAGGTGTCTTAGCGACTTTTTGGAGAAGTTGCGATTTGTCCAATTGCCTTCGTCATGGTTTCTGGCGGAGCTCTGGTCGAGGGCCGCGAGATCCGTCTCGGTGCGCTCGCTTTCATCGCCGACGACTCCGCTTGGCTCCAGGAGGCACCACTCGACATCGACGCGCTCCCCATCCGCGGGGCGACGCACTTTCGGGCGTGTGTCCGCGGCATCCTGCTGCGGCAGCCGTCGACCCCATACTAGTCGACTCCTGCACCGTCCTCCCACCGTGTCTCCCGCCAACGCAAGCGCTCCGGTCGGTCGATCCTTCAGCGTTGGGTGAGACACGCGGTGGCTCGCCAGTCGGCCACCACCCAAGTCGCGGCAATCGAGCCCGACGAATCTCTCTACGGCCTGTTCGATCTGTCGACTGGCTCCGTAGAGACTGCATCCGAGTGCGACAGCAGTGATCCAGCGGCAGAGGTCCTGATGGTCAACGGGCCTCGTAGCCCTCCCGGTTTTACCCGCGTCGACGGGATGGACGACGGAGGCGACCCCGCTCAGGTCCACGAAGAGTATCAACCCGAGCCGCTCACTTCTCAGCAAAGGAAAGATCTTCGCCGCCGGAACATGGATGCCCTGCATACTCCCATCGCGGGAGAAACTCCCGAAGCTCGAGCTTTGGAAGAGGCGCGTTTGGCCAACTTGGCTGAACGCAATCGACTAGAGAATCTCCAGCGAGCACTCGACGAGCACGCGCGTAAACGAGTACCTGACTCCAGCCGGCGTCAGCTCTTTCCGCAACCGACTCAGGTATACCGAACCCCAATTCAGAATTTAGCAGCTGCAGCCCGTATAGCGGAGTCAATTCAGCCCTCTCAGTCAGAGGCTGGAATGGGCTTGTTGCAGATCATAGATTTGCTCCGGGCGGCAGGAGATCAGAATTCAGCTGTGTCGCAGTCGCGCAACAGGATTCATAGTCGATCCGTCGCTGCGAATACTGTTCAGTCGGCCCACAGCCCAAGGTCGCCTCCGAGGCGCGTGGGACGTGATGGCCGGCGGGATCATTATGATGACCGACTGGACCGTGATGATAGACGTCGAGTGCCCACTCCTCCGAGGAGTGGGTCTAACGTCCATCGGCAGCAAGATGACAGGTGCCAGCTCAGTGTTGGGCGGAGAGCTCCGGTCGACCCCAGAGAACTGGGCTTTGACGCGAGATCCATCATCGTGCAAGGTTTGGTCGACCGAAACAGAGCTCATAGAGGTGGCCATGACAAAGATGCGCCCACTAGCATCCGAGTCCATGTTTCAGGTCCGGAATGCTTTAGCAGAGCCATCAGAGCCGCAGTGATACCCCCCAACTTCAGGTTGGCGACTGGGGTAAGTAAGTTCACCGAAGAGTCGAAGCCTGAAACCTGGCTGGAGGACTACCGAGTGGCGGTACAGATTGGTGGCGGTAATGATGAGGTGGCCATGAAGCATTTGCCACTCATGTTAGAGGGTTCGGCCAGAGCGTGGTTGAATCAGTTAGCTCCTAGCAGCATTTACACCTGGGAAGATCTTTCCCGAGTGTTCGTCAGGACGTTCGAGGGAACTTGCAAGCGACCGGCCGGATTGACGGAGTTGCAAGTCTGTGTACAAAAGTCGAGTGAAACATTGAGAGATTACATCCAGAGGTGGATCACTTTGCATCATACCGTGGAGAATGTGTCGGACCATCAAGTAGTCTGTGCCTTCAAGGATGGTGTCAAGAACAGAGAATTGAGCCTAAAGTTTGGTCGAATCGGAGATATAAACTTGAGTCGAATGATGGAGATTCCCACCAAGTACGCTAACGGCGAAGAAGAGGACAGGCTCC
>NW_021212538.1:0-1572 GCF_002162155.2 Triticum dicoccoides | reverse complement strand
TCTTGGCAACGCTTTTAGCTAGATCTAGGTTGTTAATATGTTCTCTCTTTTGGAGACAATATATTAACAAACCAGACAACAAGCCATGGGTTGCAATTTTATAGAAGTGCCCCTTCCTCCTCAAATTTGAGTAACCAAAGCTCATTACCAGTTAAAGATTCCTTATCCGGGACGTGCCCGCACCTCCTCAGCCTTGTTCGCGGCTCCGTGCACCGCCATGGCTGAGGGAGTCCTGGATAAGGGGGTATCCGGACAGCCGGACTATATACATCGTCCGGACTATTGAAGCGTGAAGATACAAGACTCAAGACTTCGCCCCGTGTCCGGGTGGGACTCTCCTTGGCGTGGAAGACAAGCTTAGTGATCCGGATATTGTGTTTCCTTCCATGTAACCGACTCCATGTAAACCCTAACCCTCTCCGGTGTCTATATAAACCAGAGAGGATGGTCCTTAGAAGGCCGATCACATTTACAATCATACCATCATAGGCTAGCTCTTAGGGTTTAGCCTCTACGATCTCGTGGTAGATCTACTCTTGTACTACCCATATCTTCAATATTAATCAAGCAGGAAGTAGGGTTTTACCTCCACCGAGAGGGCCCGAACCTGGGTAAACATCTGTGTCCCTTGCTTCCTATTACCATCAGCCTTGACGCACAGATCGGGACCCCCTACCCGAGATCCGCCGGTTTTGACACCGACATTGGTGTTTTCATTGAGAGTTCCTCTGTGTCGTCGCTGCGGGGCTCAATGGCTCCTTTAATCATCATCAACGACACGGTCCGGGGTGAGACTTTCCTCCCCGGACAGATCTTTGTGTTCGGCGGCTTCGCACTGCGGGCCAATTCGTTCGGCCATCTGGAGCAGATCGACAGCTACGCCCCTGGCCACCAGGTCAGGTTCGGAAACCTTAACTACACGGCGGATATTCGCGGAGACATGATCTTCTACGGATTCGGGCCTATGCCAGAAGCGTCGGACAGTCATGACGAGCACGGCCTAGACCTGCTATCGGACAATGCTCGGGATCTAAATCCGGAGCAGGTCGCGTTGCCTGAGGACGGAGGGGTGGACCCCGTCCCGCAGGCTGCATACTCATCGGTGTTGGAGCTGAACATAGGTCTCACCTCTGTGGAGGCCTGTAACCCCGGACCCCCGGACTCGTATCTGGTTGTTGGTTCCGGTCTGCACACCCTCGAGCCAGTCGAGCCAGGTTGGGCGCCGGTAATGGAGTTTACCGCTGCGGACATCTTTCAGCACTCGCCCTTTGGCGACATGCTGAACTCATTGAAGTCTCTCTCTTTGTCAGGAGGCTCCGGGCCGAACTATGTCCGGCTCGAGTGGGAAGCGGGCGACGAAGGAATTCACTGCCCACCTACCACCCACTTCATTCCCACGGTCGATGATTTAACCAACGTGCTTGACTTCGACTCCGAAGATATCGACGGTATGGACGACGATGCAGGAGAAACACAGGAGCCACCGCCCACAGGGCGGTGGACAGCCACCTCTTCATACGATATATATATATGGTGGACACTCCAAAAGAAACCAATGACGATGAGGCAACG
>NW_021212537.1:0-1221 GCF_002162155.2 Triticum dicoccoides | reverse complement strand
GTTTCGCTGAGGTGTTCCAGGCGGCGTGAGTTGTGAAACGATTCCACATTTCCTTAAGTGTGTGCCAAATTCGTGACTTAAATATTCTCCTCCACGATCTGATCATAGGCACTTTATCTTTCGGTCACGTTGATTCTCCACCTCATTCTGAAATTCCTTGAACTTTTCAAAGGTCTCAGACTTGTGTTTCATTAAGTAGACATACCCATATCTACTTAAGTCATCAGTGAGAGTGAGAACATAACGATATCCTCCGCGAGCCTCAACGCTCATTGGACCGCACACATCGGTATGTATGATTTCCAATAAGTTGGTTGCTCGCTCCATTGTTCCGGAGAACGGAGTCTTGGTCATCTTGCCCATGAGGCATGGTTCACACGTGTCAAACGATTCATAATCAAGAGACTCTAAAAGTCCATCGGCATGGAGCTTCTTCATGCGCTTGACACCAATGTGACCAAGGCGGCAGTGCCACAAGTATGTGGGACTATCATTATCAACTTTACATCTTTTGGCATCTACACTATGAACATGTGTAATATTACGCTCGAGATTCATTAAGAATAAACCATTGACCATCGGAGCATGACCATAAAACATATCTCTCATATAAATCGAACAACCATTATTCTCAGACTTAAATGAGTAGCCATCTCGTATTAAACGAGATCCAGATACAATGTTCATGCTTAAACTTGGCACTAAATAACAATTATTAAGGTTCAAAACTAATCCCGTAGGTAAATGTAGAGGCAGCGTGCCGACGGCGATCACATCGACTCTGGAACCATTCCCGACGCGCATCGTCACCTCGTCCTTCGCCAGTCTTCGTTTATTCCGCAGCTCCTGCTGTGAGTTACAAATATGAGCAACGGCACCGGTATCAAATACCCAGGAGTTACTACGAGTACTGGTAAGGTACACATCAATTACATGTATATCAAATATACCTTTGGTTTTGCCGGCCTTCTTATCTGCTAAGTATTTGGGGCAGTTCCGCTTCCAGTGACCCTTCCCCTTGCAATAAAAGCACTCAGTCTCAGGCTTAGGTCCATTCTTTGACTTCTTCCCGGTAACTGGCTTACCAGGCGCGGCAACCTCCTTGCCGTCCTTCTTGAAGTTCTTCTTACCCTTGCCCTTCTTGAACTTAGTGGTCTTATTGACCATCAACACTTGATGTTCTTTCTTGATTTCAGCCTCTGCTGACTTCAGCATCGAGAA
>NW_021212536.1:0-1280 GCF_002162155.2 Triticum dicoccoides | reverse complement strand
GCCGACCTTAAGCACTGAGATCTGTATGTGTGATTTAAGAATCAGCTACTACCATGCATTGGGCCCGAAACCAATGGACCCTCTCGGCTTCTTATTCACCCTAGTTCTCCGTCCAGGAGTTGCAAGTAGTTTCTGGTGTTTGTAGCCTACTGGAGGCCGTGGACAGCGCTGACCGTAGGGGTGGGCTATGATGCGGTAGGTACGTGGCCGGGTGTACCGAATACCCGTTAGGTATCTCGGGAACCCTGTTCACATCGTTCGGGGCCGTATGGGAAACCTCGGCCGGACTCCCTGCGGATGGAACCTGGATAGGCGATAAACCTGGACTGGAGGCTTAGGTGGTTAGGTAGGTCGTGGCCGACACCCACGTTGGGCTTCCGCTTGAAGGTTGCCGAGTACATGTCGTGTAAACGACGGTAAGTGGTGAGAGCGTGTATGAAGAAGTACACCCCTGCAGGGTTATCATGATCTATTCGAATAGCCGCGTCCGCGGTAAAGGACTACTTGGTTGCCTATACAGTTCATAGACAAGTAAACGGAAACTACTAAAAGCCTCAAGATAAGTGTGAGTGCCGAGGATGGCTCTTCCGTAGGAAGACGGAGGTGGACCCTCGGTAGTGTATTGAATTGGTGAGTAGTGGACTCGTGTGCGCAAAACCATTTCGAGTTGGAGTCTCGTAGGTTAGCCTAGCCAAGAGTCAAAGCTGGCTTGCTGCAACAACTCCACCAACCCTTCTTGATAATATGCATGTATGTAGGATCTGATGTAAGTCTTGCTGAGTACCTTTGTACTCATGTTGCTATAATTTACATTTTTACAGAAGACGTTGCAACCCCTTCTGATGGGTTCTACGTAGACGTTGACATCAATGAGTAGGCTAAGGCCCAGGTGGTGATCCTGAGCTTGTGAAGGACCTCGTAGTATAGCTAGGCTTTCCAAGCCTCTTTTATTTTACTAGTTGTCTGTACTCAGACAAGTTACTTCCGCTGCTGGTTTGTATGACTGTATGACTTGAATGCTGGGTCGTGTGACCCGTACCTTTGTGTATGTTATGTATGGCTCTCTGAGCCTTAAATAAAGTACTTGTGTCATAGAGTCATGTTGTGATGCCTTGTTGTATTTGCACATATCGAGCATATTGTGTGTATGTTTGAAATGCTTGGTATGTGTGGGATCTGACTATCTAGTTGTTTATCCTTAGTAGCCTCTCTTACCGGGAAATGTCTCCTAGTGTTACCTCTGAGCCATGGTAGCTTGCTACTGCTCGGGAACACTTAGG
>NW_021212535.1:0-1686 GCF_002162155.2 Triticum dicoccoides | reverse complement strand
GGCAGCTCCTGGAGAGGCTCTGGCCGTGACTCAAGGAAAGTTTAAGGGGAAACCAAAAGGATCCTGGAACCCCAAGAAGGTAAAGGATAAAGAAGGGAACGACGTGATGGATATGCCATGTCACATTCACACGAAGAAAGACGAAGAGGGGAATATCATTTACCCGAAGCACACCACTCGCCAATGTCGACTCCTGATCCAGCAGTTTCAGGGAAAACAGTCTAAGGACAAGGAGAAGGAGTCGGACAAGGCCGAAGACAAGGAGGACAGTGAGGAAGGATATCCGCATATCAACTCCACTCTGATGATCTTTGCAGATGTGGAAAGCAGAAGTCGACTGAAAGTGATTAACCGAGAGGTGAACATGGTTGCCCCCGCAAAAGCAAATTATCTGAAGTGGTCTCAAACACCCATCACATTCGACCAATCTGATCACCCGACTCATATTGCCACCCCTGGGAGGCAAGCTTTGGTGGTCGATCCAGTTGTCAAAGGCACTCGACTGACAAAGGTGCTGATGGATGGTGGAAGTGGGCTGAACTTATTGTATGCAGACACATTGAAAGGTATGGGCATTCCGATGTCCCGACTGAGCACTAGTAACATGAGCTTTCATGGAGTTATACCAGGGAAGAAGGCCGAGTCACTCGGCCAGATAGCTTTGGATGTGGTGTTTGGCGATTCAAAGCATTTTCGCAAAAAAAAGCTGACGTTTGAGGTCGTGGATTTTCAGAGTGCATATCATGCCATTTTGGGGAGACCAGCTTACGCACGGTTTATGGCTCGACCATGCTACGTGTACCTCAAATTGAAGATGCCCGGCCCCAAAGGAGTGATCACTGTCACCGGTGATCGGAAAAAGGCAGAAGAGTGCTTTCAGAAGGGCTCCAAGATCGCCGATTCCCAGGTGACAGCGGTCGAGTTCGAAGAATACAAGCAAAACGCAGATCCGAGTGACTTGCTGCGATCCAAGAAGCCCGCCACAGAGTCTGCATTCTAGTCGTCCGGTGAGACGAAGCCTGTTCACATTCACCCGACTGACCCCGAAGCAGCTCCGACCCGCATCTCCACGACACTCGACCCAAAATAGGAAGAAGCGCTCATCCAGTTCCTCCGTGAGAACTGGGACATTTTTGCATGGAAGCCCGCTGACATGCCAGGTGTTCCCAGGGGACTGGCTGAGCATCGCCTAAGAGTCGACTCATCTGCAAAACCAGTCAAAGAGCATCTTCGACAGTCCGCCGTCCAGAAGAGAAAAGCCATTGGCGAAGAAGTGGCTCGACTGTTGGCGGCAGGATTTATCCGAGAGATATACCACTCCGAGTGGCTCGCTAATGTCGTCATGGTTCCTAAGAAGGACAAGTCGCTCCGAATGTGCATTGATTTCAAGCACATCAACCGGGCCTGCCCGAAAGATCATTTTCCTCTCCCTCGCATAGATCAAATTGTTGACTCGACCGCGGGATGTGAGAGGTTATCTTTTTTAGATGCCTACTCCGGGTACCACCAGATCCGTCTGTACGGGCCCGACGAGGTAAAAACAGCTTTCATCACTCCATTCGGGTGCTTCTGCTATATCACCATGCCATTCGGCCTCAAGAATGCCGGAGCCACATTTATGCGAATGATTCAGAAGTGTCTACTCACTCAAATCAGTCGGAATGTGGAGGCTTATATGGATGATAT
>NW_021212534.1:0-1279 GCF_002162155.2 Triticum dicoccoides | reverse complement strand
TATCAGTGCATCGAACCATCAGGCAAGCAACCAACCATTTGATCATATCGATACAATCCCATGTTCTCGCTCCTGCTCTCTTTTACTGCATTAAGACAACGCGTTTCAAACTGTTGTGTGCTACGGTAGTTGAACCCATTTCCTCTGCATGACCTGTCATTGCCACAGTAACTAGATGAAACCCACTAGCATGTGTAGGAGTTGATTGAGCCATATGTATGTGTTGTTCCTACCTTGCTATGCCTGCTATGCTTAGAGTCGTGTCAGGTCTGGTTCATCTGGGTGATGGCTAGAGTGAAATGATTATGTCGGAAATGAGAGTGGTGTGGTGAACACGATTTGGTAAAGGTATCGATGAGAGGCCATGTAGGAGTACATGGTGGGTTGTTTCATTGAAGCCGACCTTAAGCACTGAGATCTGTATGTGTGATTTAAGATACAGCCACTACCATGCATTGGGCCCTGAAATATGACCCCGCTCGACTTCTTATTCACCCTAGCTCTCTGTCCAGGAGTTGCAAGTAGTTTCTGGTGTTTGTAGCCTACTGGAGGCCGTGGACAGCGCTGACCGTAGGGGTGGGCTGTGATGCGGTAGGTACGTGGCCGGGTGTATCGAATACCCGTTAGGTATCTCGGGAACCCTGTTCACATCGTTCGGGGCCGTATGGGAAACCTCGGCCGGACTCCCTGCGGATGGAACCTGAGTAGGCGATAAACCTGGACTAGAGGCTTAAGTGTTTAGGTAGGTCGTGGTCTACACCCACGTCGGCTTTCGCTTGAAGTCTGCCGAGCACATGTCGTGTGCAGACGCTAAGTGGTGGAAACATGTATGAAGAAGTACACCCCTGTAGGGTTATCATAATCTATTCGAATAGCCGCGTCCGCGGTAAAGGACTACTTGGTTGCCTATACAGTTCATAGACAAGTAAATGGGAACTACTAAAAGCCTCAAGATAAGTGTGAGTGCCGAGGATGGCTCTTCCGTAGGAAGACGGAGGTGGATCCTCGGTAGTGTATTGAAGTGGTGAGTAGTGGACTCGTGTGCGCAAAACCATTTCAAGTTGAAGTATCGTAGGATAGACTAGCCAAGAGTCAAAGCTGGCTTGCTGCAATAACTCCACCAACCCTTCTTGATAATATGCATGTATGTAGGATCTGATGTAAGTCTTGCTGAGTACCTTTGTACTCATGTTGCTATAATCTACATTTTTACAGAAGACGCTGCAACCCCTTCTGATGGGTTCTATGTAGACGTTGACATCAACGAGTAGGCTAAAGG
>NW_021212533.1:0-1271 GCF_002162155.2 Triticum dicoccoides | reverse complement strand
ATTAAATGAAGTTGGTTTGAATACAAGATTCAAATTCAAACTCCATATGTGATTATTCAAATGCCATTTAATTGATTTGTGCTAAACAGCACCTATAAGTTGTTCTAACATGCATGAAAATGGTACAGATGGATTCCTTGAATTTTTCTGATAATTTTTCATATATAAATTATTTAATTTGGAGTTACGGTTAATTTTCTATGATTTTTAGAAGTTTTAGGCATTTTCTAAAATTTCTTGAATATTTAGAATTAAAATAATTCCAGAAAATGAATTATGGCGTCAGCACCACGTCACTGTGACGTCAGCAGTCAACTGGGCTGGCTCAGGTCAAACCTGACGTGTGGGGGCCACACGTCAGTGACACAGTGCTGGCTGGAGTCACAGACATGTGGGGCCGGTCAAAGGCCACGTCAGCGAGGTCAACGCCGACGCGTGGGGTCACTGTAATTAGATTAAACTTAATCTATTTTAGTTAGCCGGTTAGTTAGGCCGTGGGGCCCGGCTGTCAGTGGCTCTGGGGGTTAGTTAGTGGGGTCATTAGCGCTAATGACGACGCCACGTCAGATACGCCGGCGATGAGTCGCCGGTGACCACAGAACACGGCGGGGCACGCCGAACTTGCGCTAGAGGCGTCAGTTTGGCGCGCTGAGGGCACCAGGGGATGGCCCTTGCTCCCGCGCATCCAGAGAACCGAGTGGGAGGTCGTGGGGTCGACGGAGCTCGTCGGAACGGAGCTCGCGGCGGCGGCCGGAGTTCGGGCGAGACGCGAGCGAGAGCTAGGGGGCACGGGAAGGCGAGCTGGGGCGTGCTACGGGCTTGTGGAGACGGTCTGAGCACGATGGTGCACTCAGGTGGGAGCTCCAGTGGCTCTGGTCACGATGGCGACGAGGCACGGCGGCGGCGAGCTTCGGCCGTGGTGGAAGAAGGAGCTAGGGGACGAAATCAGGTGCGGGAATTGAGGGGAGGAGAAGAGGAACTCATGGGGAGTCGGACGAGACGCTAAGTGGGCTCGGGGACGTCCTGTCGGCGGCGAATCGAACGGCGGCGAGTTCCGGTGGCCGAGGAGGGGAACGGCGACGTGGGCGGCGATGCAGGGCTCCCGGCGTCACGTGAGTTGGTGGAGACGAAGAAGAAGGCGCGGCGGTTCTTCTGGAGGCATCGGCGAGGCGAGGGGTGGCCGGTGGCCGCGGCGAACAGCGTCGGTGGCGACGGCTGCGCTCGGCACGAGAGGGAGAGAGAAACAGAGGAGGGGGAAGAGCTCGGGAGAG
>NW_021212532.1:0-1402 GCF_002162155.2 Triticum dicoccoides | reverse complement strand
CTTTGGTCATTTGCCTATTTGTTTTCTATATTCATTCATGGAAATTGTCTTCTTTTTTGTTCTAAAGAATTGAAAGCTGTAGAACTCAAGGCTGAGTCTACCCCATGTTTCACTAGATCATTGAAAGTTGATCGGTTGGTTGGTTGTTAAACTGGAAGCCCTACTTTCTTGGCACAAATCATTGCCTCTTGCAATTGGCCATGAAATTTGACCAACTGGCTGGAATGATGCCCTTATAGGCCTAGTCAAGTATGCATTTTTTTGTTCTTCATGAATGACTTGTGTGTTACCTATAAACTGAAGGTGTGATGAGTGAATGTGATGTTCTCTTGTTGAATGCTAAATGTTTCACCACGAGTAGCTGTCTCTCTACTCACGGCTTACTATTTCAGAATGTGTGTGGCTTTTTGTATCTTTTCCCAACGACGAGCTTCATTTTCTTCTCATTGGTGGCTAGGGATTTGTCTCCCAGGACAACTCGTTGAATAGGATGCCTCCATTTCCTCCCAGTTTCACACCTCGTGCACAAGAATAACCCTTGCAGCAACCGGCGATAATGCAAGAACACCACAGCTGGAACCACTCTCCTACAGACACTAGATGTAAGTTCTGAAGCCAAGCACTGCATCTGGTTATTTAACACCAACTTCTTGAACAGTTATTTGTACCATTTTCTATGCTAAACTTCTGATAGTGCGCCGTTGCTTGCACTCCAGCCTGTTTGGAAGATATGTATCTTAACAATTTATTAATATTTGCAGTTGCAAATATCTTGTTCCTTGATTGAATGGTTGTTGTTTCTTGTTCATATTGAAACACCTCTGCTGATATTTTCTGCAATGGCGATAACTGAATAGTTAACCAGAGATCGTTATGGTGGTTTGTAGGATGTTTATGGGCTTTTGTTTCTTTTATTTATGCAGTCTAGTGTTTCTTTTATGCTATACAGCTAAAACAAACATAATCTGGATTGTTAATTTGGTTCGTATTGTGTACATATGAGATGGCAAGCGGAAGATTTGCTTGCTGGCTTGATAATTTAAATACCTAATTTATTTTCTTGCTTGGCTGACTGAGATCTGATAAGTGGTGCATTATTGTACAACAGAGTGCTAGATTAGGATTTGTTTGATTGCTTGGAAAATGTACTCCTGGCTATATAGGTTTCCTTTACCATTGCTTTAAAAATCTTGGATAGAAGATTATGGTACTCATGCCTCTATTTGGTATATGGTCGTGGATGTACATTTAATATGCTAATCTTGAGTGGAGTGGATGGTCATCCTGGATCTGAAACATCCAGCCTTTTTATCAGTCTATAAGTTTCTATCAAATCCAGATTGGCACACTAGTTCCTTGGCCACTAATTAATTATTTGCTTTGTCTCTCTCTATGCCCAGGG
>NW_021212530.1:0-1081 GCF_002162155.2 Triticum dicoccoides | reverse complement strand
ATGAAGTTTACTTTTAACATTGCCAAATGTGATAAAATATTTGATGCTTTGCTGCAAGCTAAAATTATTAGGATTTCTCACACTTTACCGCCGTTTGAAGAGCTAAAACGGCGTGCTTATTGCAAGTATCATAATTCTTTTTCTCATGCTACTAACGATTGCAATGTTTTTCGACGACAGATACAATCGGCCATTAATGACGGACGATTGAACTTTTCTGAGATGCAAATTGATAAACAGCCTTTTCCAATGAATATCATGGAGTTGGAGGGGAAGAAACTACTCATTCGGCCAGAGGCTGCCGTATCTGCTAATAAAGCTAATGTCATTGTTGGTGAGCCCAGGAAAGACAAGGAGGACGACAAGGCCTTGGGGAGACAGGTTGTGCTTGACAAGCAACCCGGTGGCAAGGAAATAATCAAAATCACCATCAAGAATCCTACACTCTGCGCGGGCTCGAGGGTGTTGTTGCTTTGTCATTGCTTGCGTGTCATGCATTGCATATCATGTCATCATGTGCATTTCATTTGCATACATGTTCATCTCATGCATCCGAGCATTTTCCCTGTTGTCCGTTTTGCATTCCGGCGCTCCTATCTCCTCCGGTGGTCCTTTCTACCTTTCTTTCGTGTGTGGGGGTTAAACATTTCCGGATTGGACCAAGACTTGCCAAGCGGCCTTGGTTTACTACCGGTAGACCGCCTGTCAAGTTTCATACCATTTGGACTTCGTTTGATACTCCAACGGTTAACCGAGGGACCGAAAAGGCCTCGTGTGTGTTGCAGCCCAACACCCCTCCAAAGTGGCCCAAAACCCACATAAACCCTCTCCATCATCTCGGTCGTTCGATCACGATCGCGTGGCCGCAAACCGCACCTCATTTGGACTCTCCTAGCTCCCTCTACCTATATATATGTGCTCTCCTCCGAATTTTTCGCGCAGTCCAAACCCTAGCGTCTTCCTCCTCGCACCACCGGACATGTCCGTCCCGCCGCTGGACGTGTCCGCCGCCGCCACATTGCTCCAACCAATGGGAGCGCGACACGTCAGCGCCGCCGCCTCCCGCACCCACTCAGCCGCC
>NW_021212529.1:0-1056 GCF_002162155.2 Triticum dicoccoides | reverse complement strand
GCTGGAGCTTTGCATACTTATTAGCATCTTTCGGGATTGACAAAACCTTCCGGTTGTATCACATACAACCTTTCCTCAAGAAAATCGTCGAGGAAACAATGTTTTGACATCCTATCTGCAAGATTTCATAAATAATGCAGTAATCGCTAATATAATTCCAACAGACTCTTAGCATCGCTACGAGTGAGAAAATCTCATCGTAGTCAACTCCTTGAACTTGTCGGAAAACATCTTAACGACAAGTCGAGCTTTCTTAATGGTAATTCTTACCATCATTGTCTGTCTTCCTTTTAAAATCCATCCGTACTCATTTGCCTTACGACCATCGAGCCGTTCTGCCAAAGTCTTCACTTTGTTTTCATACATGGATCCTCTCTCAGATTTTATGGCCTCAAGCCATTTATCAGAATCCGGGCCCACCATCGCTTCTCCATAGCTCGTAGGCTCATTGTTGTCTAGCAACATGACTTCCAAGATAGGATTACGTACCACTCTCAAGTAGTACGCATCCTTGTCATCCTACGAGGTTTGGGAGTGACTTGATCTGAAGTTTCATGATCACTATCATAAGCTTCCACTTCAATTGGTGTAGGTGCCATGGGAACAACTTCCTGTGCCCTGCTACACACTGGTTGAAGTGATGGTTCAATAACCTCATCAAGTCTCCACCATCCTCCCACTCAATTCTTTCGAGAGAAACCTTTCCTCGAGAAAGGACCTGATTCAAGAAACAATCCTTTATTGCTTTTGGATCTGAGACAGGAGGTATACCCAACTATTTTGGGTGTCCTATGAAGATGCATTTATCCGCTTTGGGTTCTAGCTTATCAGCCTGAAACTTTTTCACATAAGCGTCGTAGCCCCAAACTTTTAAGAAACGACAACTTAGGTTTCTCTAAACCATAATTCATACGGTGTCATCTCAACGGAATTACGTGGTGCCCTATTTAAAGTGAATGTGGTTGTCTCTAATGCCTAACCCATGAACGATAGTGGTAATACGATAAGAGACATCATGGTATGCATCATATCCAATAGGGTGCAGTTATGATGTTC
>NW_021212528.1:0-1681 GCF_002162155.2 Triticum dicoccoides | reverse complement strand
GGGACCCTCCCGGTGGTCCCGGTACAATACCGATATCGCCCGAAACTTTTCCGGTGACCAAAACAGGACTTCCCATATATAAATCTTTACCTCCGGACCATTCCGGAACTCCTCGTGACGTCCGGGATCTCATCCGGGACTCCGAACAACATTCGGTAACCACATACAAGCTTCCTTTATAACCCTAGCGTCATCGAACCTTAAGTGTGTAGACCCTACGGGTTCGGGAGACATGTAGACATGACCGAGACGTTCTCCAGTCAATAACCAACAGGGGGATCTGGATACCCATGTTGGCTCCCACATGTTCCACGATGATCTCATCGGATGAACCACGATGTCAAGGACTCAATCGATCCCGTATACAATTCCCTTTGTCTAGCGGTATTATACTTGCCCGAGATTCGATCGTCGGTATACCGATACCTTGTTCAATCTCATTACCGGCAAGTCTCTTTACTCGTTCCGTAACACATCATCCCGTGATCAACCGCTTGGTCACATTGTGCACATTATGATGATGTCCTACCGAGTGGGCCCAGAGATACCTCTCCGTTTACACGGAGTGACAAATCCCAGTCTCGATTCGTGCCAACCCAACAGACACTTTCGGAGATACCTGTAATGCACCTTTATAGCCACCCAGTTACGTTGTGACGTTTGATACACCCAAAACATTCCTACGGTATCCGGGAGTTGCACAATCTCATGGTCTAAGGAAAAGATACTTGACATTGGCAAAGCTCTAGCAAATGAACTACACGATCTTTGTGCTATGCTTAGGATTTGGGTCTTGTCCATCACATCATTCTCCTAATGATGTGATCCCGTTATCAACGACATCCAATGTCCATAGTCAGGAAACCATGACTATCTGTTGATCACAACGAGCTAGTCAACTAGAGGCTCACTAGGGACATATTGTGGTCTATGTATTCACACGTGTATTACGATTTCCGGATAATACAGTTATAGCATGAATAAAAGACAATTATCATGAACAAGGAAATATAATAATACTTTTATTATTGCCTCTAGGGCATATTTCCAACACATGTATACTTGCAAAATAAGCATGACAAAGGCTATCACTGTCACTTTTATTGAAATAAAAGGTGCAAAAAATTATTCTAAATAACAGAAAGAAAATCCTAACAAAATAAATTGATGCTCCAAGCAAAACACATATCATGTGAAGAATGAAAACATAGCTCCAAGTGAGGTTACCGATAATGTTGAAGAAGAAAGAGGGGATGCCATCTGAGGCATCCCCAAGCTTAGTTGCTTGGATATTCCTTGGATATTAACTTGGGGTGCCTTGGGCATCCCCAAGCTTAGGGTCTTGTCACTCCTTATTCTCCTCATATCAACATCTCACCCAAAACTTGAAAACTTCAATCACACAAAACTTAACGGAACCTTGTGAGATAGGCTATAGTATGATAAAGAGCAAAGCATTTCACTTTTGGTACTGTCAAAGACAAGATTCATAATTGTTCTCACACAATGCCTACAGTATCATATCATTTCTACAATTTATATTGAGCAATATAAGCCATAGAAACTAGAAAACAAGCAAACTATGCATTGAAAACAGAATCTGTCAAAAACAGAACAGTCTGTAGTAATCTGTACTCCAACCATACTTCTGCTACTCCAAAAATTCTGAACAATTAGGACA
>NW_021212527.1:0-1354 GCF_002162155.2 Triticum dicoccoides | reverse complement strand
TATCTTTTCGCTCGTTTATCCAAATCAGGTGAAACAAGCGTCTAGATCTTCGTCTCGAAGCCCTCTTTCTGTTTAACGAACTTGAACAAGATTTTTGACACAGTAAAATTTGACTTTAGTCCAGATTAGTAATCGGATTTTGTTTCTTTCGCAATTTGAGTTTCGTTGCTCCGTTTGATTTGATTCTTTTTGCAAACCGGAGTTTTTCAGTTGAACTTTCTGGTTAGATCTTCTTATTTGAGTTTTACTCATGCATCTTTGCTTGATTGTATGCTATTGTTTGTTTGCGATAGAACACCCGGAGTGCGAAGCATGCTACTATGAGTCACTAGGTTTTGCGGATCGTCAGCAAGGCAAGTAACACATTGATCATACTCTTTTCATACCTAGCTTTTATGCATTAGTTTCAACCCTCAAACATTACATGATTATGATGAGTTTAACATGTGGGTATTGGGAAGTAGATGATGAGGTAGAACCTATTACCTGTTTTATTATCAAACCCTCGGGAGTTACTTCTATGCTGTGCTTATGTTGCCATGCTATGCTCGTAGACGTGGATTGGGTTTGAGTGTATCCATGACAGATGTGAGATTGCTAATTAATGGTTCAACTTAAGGTGGCAACTTTAATACACATCTGGGTGGGTTGTTGGTTTGGGCACCTGGGGTTATACCAGTGTTGTCCTAGGAGATCCCGGGGTTATACCGTGTGATACTCCTATGGTCCGCCACCCAGGCTCAAAGGGATCATAAGATTATTCATTCTAGAAACTTCCGTGTGCAGCTACAAGCTATTATGGGCTCTAGCATAATGGAGTAAGTTGCATGACCTCTTCTAGTGGTAGACTAGCAGATGTAGGGGATGTAGGTTGGTACGGTCTACCCGGGGTTAGAGTTAATGCTTCTAAAAAACTGTGTCTTGGTCATCCATTTCTCAAACATCATGTAGTGCGAGAAATCCAACGGAGGAGATCGAGTCTTGTGGGAAAAAGTGCACAAACCTCTACAGAGTGTACAAACTAATCATGGTTAGCCGTGTCCTCGGTTATGGATAACTTGAGTATCTGGTTCTTGGATTATCATATGGATCTCATCACTTTAAATTAATTTGTTGGGTTGATAACTACTTTTAATTGGGATTGAGATGAGGGTACCATTCTCAATGTTGTTTCAACTACCATGTTAGTTAAATAAAATATATTCCTTTGTTGTAGGGAAAAATTGGCTATTCGCAAAAACATTATAACCATAGAGCCTCCACCAGCCAAATATGCATGTAGTGATAGCATTTATCTGTTCATCGCTCTACTGTGTTATATTGCCAGCATATTCCATGTGCTGACCCGTTTTCG
>NW_021212526.1:0-649 GCF_002162155.2 Triticum dicoccoides | reverse complement strand
TGAGTCTCTCAAAGCCATGAGAATTTCCATTGATGAGTGCAAGGAAAGAACCGCTAGGATGCGTGCTTCCAAAGATGCCTTTATTAAAGCGTGTTCTTCCAATCCCTATCAAAATCAAGATGAAGATCTAAAAGTTATTCATGTGTCCCCCATTAAATCTTTGTTTTGCAATATGAATCTTGATGAATCTGAAGATTATCTTCCTTTACCAAGAAGGCATTCTAAGAATTCGAAGTTTCTAGATCTTGATGATGAAATTGATGAAAGTGGGATTGAAATAAATAAAAACCGTGATGTTGCTAAACCCACTATTTTGGATCTCAAGGAATTTAATTATGAAAATTGCTCTTTGATTGGTTGTATTTCCTTGTTGCAATCTGTGCTAGATTCTCCTCATGCTTATAGTCAAAATAAGGCCTTTACCGAACATATTGTTGATGCCTTGATGCAATCTTATGAAGAAAAACTTGAGTTGAAAGTTTCTATCCCTAGAAAACTCTATGATGAGTGGTAACCTACTATTAAAATTAAAATTAAAGATTTTGAGTTTCATGCTTTGTGTGATTTGGGTGCTAGTGTCTCTACTATCCCCAAAACTTTATGTGATTCGCTAGATTTTGGTGATTTTGATGATTGCTCTCTAAACTAG
>NW_021212525.1:0-1010 GCF_002162155.2 Triticum dicoccoides | reverse complement strand
GACGACTACAAAAACGTGTACCACTACCGTCGACCCTCGAAGACCCCGTGGACCCCGAACATCTACGGATCATGAACACCTACTTCCACTACGAGATGTACCTCTACCGACGCCGCGAACGACTACTTCCACGACGTCCCGTGAACGCCTACTTCCTCTACATCGTACCGAACTCGTTCCGCCCCGAAAATACACGCTTCAAAGGTATAACCAACGAGACGATCACCCGTGGACCGAGTGTGTGTGTTGTATGAGATGCACCCTATGTTTGCACCGTGCCCGTTTGCTTCATGCACGTTCCTCCTTGTTCGTCGTGCCGATGAACCGTGGGAACCCGGTAACCGGGATCACCCCACCATCTCTAGCATGTTCCGCACATCCGCACGCCTCCTTTTGCACCGGTATCTCCGTGAGCTACCGGAACCGATATGTTGCCGTGGCATCATTTTCGGATATGTTGCCGTGGCATCATTTTTGGACATGTTGCCGTGGCACCATTTTTGTTTCGCCGCCGTGGCACCCTTTTTGTTCCGCCATGGTGACCAAATGCTTCATAACATGCTCATGTCAACATTTTCATAAAATTGCTTAAAACTTGTATATGTCATCCGCATCATGATAACAACATTTAAAATGTTTAAACTTGTTGTTGCATTAAATTGCTAAATGCATATGGGGATTTACCGGATTTGTTGTTTTTATATCCGGCCCCATTTAAATTGTTTAGATGGTATAGTTTATATTATGCTTCACCTCTTGCCATGTTTAACAACATTTAATATTGTTGGGTACATAAACGGGATCAAACTAAATAACTTATCGTGGTGTTTCGTCAATATGCAGTTGCATATTGAGCTCCATTTAATTTGTAGGATTGTTTGTGCACTTTGCCATGCCATGCCTCATTAAACCGGACATGCATCATACTTGTTTGCGCATCATGCCATGTTTATGTGATGGTTGTTTACTATGTTGTTTGTTTCTTTCCGGGTTGCTTCTCTCGTTAGCTT
>NW_021212524.1:0-1139 GCF_002162155.2 Triticum dicoccoides | reverse complement strand
TTGGGTTTTGTTTAGATTAAAAGTTCGCCATAGCTGCAACTTCGCGTACTTCGTTTGTGTTCAATGACCAGACAAAGGCGTCACAGAACCCCACCTTGATCAATAAAGCTTTCATCTTATATTCACAATATCCAGATTGCAATCTTAGTTTCTTGCTTGTTCTTCGTTTGCTCGCAGGAAACAGACCCTCGTGGTCAGGTTGATCGTGCTCCGGCGTGGTCAATAACCTCTCGGAGTTGGTTTAGCGATTGCTAAGGCGCGACGTCCTCGCACGTTCGTAGTCGGATCGTCAAAGTCGACTTCCACCAAAGCGAAATCCACCATCTCATCGAAAGACGGGACACCTTTGCCTCTATCAAGTGGTATCAGATTTCCAGGTTGCTCGGTGAGATTTTACAGTTTTTCGTAGTTTAGATCGAGTCTGTTCTTCATACCTACAGTCCACGAAAAAGCCACAAAAAAAATTAGGGTTAGTTCATCATATCCGAACCAATCTGAACCTTTGCATAATCTTTTTAGGGTTTTGCTTTGTTGAATTTGCGGTTGCATCGTCGTGTCTAGTTGCTGGTCTTAGAGTCTAGTCTTTTAGAGTTTCGAGTTCTGGTCATAAGTTGTCACGCCGCCGCCGCACCATCATCATCGCCCCTGCCATCTACCACCACCGTTTATCCGCCACCGCTCCGAATCCGTATCCATATACCACCACCAATCCGTGTCCATATACCACCACCGATCCATATCCATATACTACCACCGCTACCACCACCGCTGCCATATACCACCACCATATATCCACCACCAATCCGAGTTCCTTGCTTATTAGGTTTGTTTTCGAGATCCATCTAGATTCCGATTCGTGTTTCCTTGCCGGAGTAGGTTTCGGGAAAAAAAAAAGAGTCGGGTAGCCACGCTCCGTTCAGGCCCAAAAATTTTCGAAAACGCATTTTTCGAAAAAATTTCTGGCTATCCTATTTTTAGGTGTTTCTGAGTGTTTTCAGACAGGTGCCATTATAGGAAGTTTTTTTTGACCCGTTTCCAGTTTTTGGGTCCAGGCAGTCGAAAAAAAAAAAATTGGTCGAAAAAATTTCGTGCCCATCCTGTCCGTTTGAGCTAGGAAGAGTTTTGAGACACTCGCCATT
>NW_021212523.1:0-891 GCF_002162155.2 Triticum dicoccoides | reverse complement strand
AAGATAAAATGACTTCTTCAAATTATATGAAATATGAGTTGGGAGTTTCAAAGAATTAAATTCAAAGCCCCTTTGAATTTATTTTCAATTTGGAATAGATCATCATGCATATTTTATTTTCTTGCATTTTGGTCGATCCTAGAAATTTCACGCAACTCAAGGACCCTTGGAGAGAGTTGGAGATTTCGTTATTTTCATATTTGAGAGTTTTCTCGAATTGAAAAGAGGATCATTTGATTTATTTATTTCATCTTCAATTATTTTTCCGTTATCAAAAATATAAGAGAGGGAATAATATGACTTTCCCAAATTTAGGAAAATGAAGATTTAATAAATAGATCAAATTTTGTTTGCCGGAGTTTTATTTGCATTTTATTCGGATAGGGAAAATGCGCGTTTTTGAAAATTTTATTTTAGGCCCCGAGTAAAGTTCATTTTGTTCGACTCATTTTTAGGAGTCGGGGAAAATTTACTTTATTAAATTTTGGAGTTCGTTTAGATTTTCTTTTATTTATTTTTTTTCTGCGCGCGAGACCGTTTAAAAAAAAATCCCGCAGCGCCTTGGGCCAAAGGCCCAAGCCACTAGCCGCCGGCCGGCCAAGAGGCCATAGCGCGCGTGCACCAGGGAGCCGCCGCTTCTTGCTTTCCTAGTCTTAGTAGGACTCTTGTCCTATGTTGGTTTATTCCATATCTATTTCTAGATCTTTTCCTTTTGTTTCCTAATCCTAATCTATTTCTTGTCCCCTACCCCAAGCAAAACCCTCCCCTCCCCAATATAAATACCCAAGCACCCCCCCCTCTAAACACATCAAACCAACACCTCTCCTCTCCTCTCCGCCGCCCCACGCCGCGCCGCCACACCCCACGCCGCGCCGCCGCACCACCCAAGCC
>NW_021212522.1:0-530 GCF_002162155.2 Triticum dicoccoides | reverse complement strand
GTGAGTAATAGTCCACGAAACGGGCCAGAATCGGCCAAAAGTGTGAGTGTTGATGACCGACACATAAGCGCACCTTGGCTTTCGTCAATCGTGGAAATCACTCCGAGATCGCAAAATAGTGAGTAATAGTCCACGAAACGGGCCAAAATCGGCCAAAACTGCGAGTGTTGATGACCGACACGTAAGCGTATCTTGGGGTTCGTCAATACTGGATATCACTTCGAGACCCCAAAACAGCGAGTAATAGTCCATGAAACGGGCCAGAATCGGCCAAAACTGCGGGTGTTGATGACCGATACGTAAGCATACCTTGGGGTTCGTCAATCGTGGAAATCACTCTGAGACCGCAAAACACTGAGTAATAGTTCACGAAACGAGGCAGAATCGGCCAAAATTGCGAGTGTTGATGACCGACACGTAAGCGCACCTTTGGGTTGGTCAATCGTGGAAATCACTCCGAGACCCCAAAACAGTGAGTAATAGTCCACCAAACGGGCCAGAATCGGCCAAAACTGCGAGGGTTGATAACC
>NW_021212521.1:0-1134 GCF_002162155.2 Triticum dicoccoides | reverse complement strand
TTTACATTCTTTATGTATATTTAGGAAGAGTTGAAGGATATTATGGGAAAAAACCCTGAATTAGCAGATAACAGTGATGGCAAGATTGCATGGAAAGGAGATGCGTTAAACAGAGTATTAGGAGATGACAAGCCTGGTCATGTACATGGTTTGGGACTAGTTCCATACCCGAAAAAACTTTTTGATGTTTCTACTTCACGTATATTCCAGAATACACATTTTACTTCGGTGGAGGACACACCAAATGAAGATATGCTAGCATTTAGAGTTGAACTGGAAAAGTTACAGCAAGATAAGAAAAATCAAGATGCTAAAATTATGGAACTACAGGATCAGATGAGAAGAATGGAAAGACAACCAAATCAGGTAAATTTCTATGAACTATAAGCTTCATTTAGTTTGTGGACTAACCTTTCTGAATTTATATCATAGGAAATTTCAGATCCAATGGCTACAATTGGGCTTGAACCTTCGGTTGATGGACATAACTCAAACAGAAAAGTTTGTATCATAAAATCCTAAAATTCACTCTAGAAATTATGTCTCAACTAATATTTATGTTATGCTATATGTAGAGGGTGCTTGCTCCTCCCGTTGATGGACTCCGACTTGTTAATACATGACCAAATAATTTACAGAACAAGCGAAGTGGTTCAAATGGTGCAGATTTGGAAACATCAAACAACAATTCTGTTTCAGATAAGGTTTGTCTACTTAAATACTCTTTGGAACCTGTCATTGCTGAGTTTTAAGTTGTTACTCTTGCACTTTTTGCAATTGCATGTATAATACCCAAAAGTTGATTTGTACCATTTTACACTAGAACAAACAAACTATGGTTCATAATGGTGGCAGTGCACGACAACTAGAACAATGTTCTGCTGCACCCAAGGTATCATCATAGTCTCATATCCAAAATTATGATCAAACTATATTGCTCCCATGTTTATGTGGTTACTTGTTGCTATCAGAATGTTGTCCAGAACCATGAAACTTCTGATCATAATTTTAGTGCATGGCAAGGGGAGATAAATTCTGCTGCGCAAAAGGTATATTTCCATTACCATATTCAATATGTTCAAAAAATATTGTTTCCGATGGTTATGTATCTACTGGTCATCGTGCTATCAGAAC
>NW_021212520.1:0-1405 GCF_002162155.2 Triticum dicoccoides | reverse complement strand
GTGAGACGGACTAGTCAACATCGGTGAACATCTTCATGTTGATCGTATCTTCTATACGACTCATGCTCGACCTTTCGGTCTTCTGTGTTCCGAGGCCATGTCTGTACATGCTAGGCTCGTCAAGTCAACCTAAGTGTTTGCATGTGTAAATCTGTCTTACACCCGTTGTATGTGAACGTCTGAATAAAACACCCGATCATCACGTGGTGTTTTGAAACAGCGAACTGTCGCAACGGTGCACAGTTAGGGGGAACACTTCTTGAATTTATTGTGAGGGATCATCTTATTTACTACCGTCGTTCTAAGTAAACAAGATGCAAAACATGATAAACATCACATGCAATCAAATAATAAACGTGACATGATATGGCCATTATCACATAGCTCCTTTGATCTCCATCTTGGGGCTCCATGATCATCTTGTCACCGGCTTGACACCATGATCTCCATCATCATGATCCCCATCATCGTGTCTCCATGAAGTTGCTCGCCAACTATTACTTCTACTACTATGGCTAACGCGTTTAGCAATAAAGTAAAGTAATTTACATGGCGTTTCTTGATGACACGCAGGTCATTAAAAGAATAAAGACAACTCCTATGGCTCCTGCCGGTTGTCATACTCATCGACATGCAAGTCGTGAATCCTATTACAATAGCATGAACATCTCATACATCACATATAGATCATTCATCATTCATCACAACTTTGGCCATATCATATCACAAACCACTTGCTGCAAAAACAAGTTAGACGTCCTCTAATTGTTGTTGCAAGTTTTAGGTGGCTGAATTAGGGTTCTAGCAAGAACGTTTTCTTACCTACGTTAAAGCCACAACGTGATTTGTCAACTTCTATTTACCCTTCATAAGGACCCTGTTCATCGATTCCGCTCCAACTAAAGTAGGAGAGACAGACACCCACCAGCCACCTTATGCAACTAGTGCATGTTAGTCGGTGGAACCGGTCTCACGTAAGCGTACGTGTAAGGTTGGTCCGGGCCGCTTCATCCCACAATACCGCTGAAGCAAGAAAGGACTAGTAACGGCAAGAAAGTTGACAAATCTACGCCCACAACAAATTGTGTTCTACTCGCGCAAGAAGAACTACGCATAGACCTAGCTCATGATGCCACTGTTGGGGAACGTTGCAGAAAACAAAAATTTTCCTACTCATTTCACCAAGATCATCTAGGAGTTCATCTAGCAACGAGTGATTAGATGCATCTACATACCTTTGTAGATCGCGAGCGGAAGCGTTCAAAAGAACGGTGATGATGTAGTCGTACTCGACGTGATCCAAATCACCGATGACCAGCGCCGAACGGACGGCACCTCCGCGTTCAACACACGTACGGAACAGCCACGTCTCCTCCTTCTTGATCCAGCAAGGGAGGGAGGAGAG
>NW_021212519.1:0-1371 GCF_002162155.2 Triticum dicoccoides | reverse complement strand
ATATGATCAAATGGTTGGTTGCTTGCCTGATGGTTCGATGCACTGATACGGTTCTTCGCTAGGGTAATCAGGGTACTCTTCGGGGACAGAACCTGCCGCAGAGAGCACCGATTCACAAACATTACCAAACAGTATGCAACAATATGATGCATGCATGAGACATGGCAAAATGAGTGTATTGGGCTAATGCAACTAAAACCAGAAGGGTTTGAACAAATTTGAATCAAGGATTCAAATTTCAAATTCAAATATGGCCTTTTAAAGTGCTTTTCCTTGTTCTGCTTAAAACATCAATTTAACTTGTTTGATCATGCATGAAAATAGTACAGATGGATAGATTGGATTTTTCTGATCATTTTTCATATATAATTTGTCCAATTTGGAGTTACAGAATAAAAGTTATGAATTTTTGAAGTTTAAATAATATTCTGGAATTTCCTGATTTAAATTAAATCCAGAAAATCAATTACTGTGTCAGCGTGACGTCAGTGTGACGTCAGCAGGTCAACGGAACTGGTCCAGGTCAAACCTGACAGTGGGTCCCGCATGTCAGGGTGATTATTTTAATTAAAACTTAATTAAAACTAATCCTGTTTAATTAACAGGGCTGGGCCCCACCTGTCATTGACTCAGGGGAGTCAACCAGGGCCCAACCGTGGTCAAACCCGGGTCGGCTGCACCGGCGTTTAGCCGCCGGCGAGCCCGACGCGGCGGCGGGAGTGGTTTTGGCTATTCCGGCCACCAAATGGGCCGCGGAGACCACCGGAGTGGAGCTGAGGACAAACCGCAGCTCTTGGCGGAGTCCGTTGGGGTCGGGGTGGCCGGAGTTGGCGCCGGCGACGACCTTGGCGGCCACCGGGGTTCGGCCGAAGACGAACTTGACGCTAGAGGGTTCGGTGAGGCTCGTGGAGTAGTTAGCTAGGTGCTGCGGGACTTGGTGAGTAAGATGGACACCATCTTGTGGCCGGAGGATGACCGGGAGCACTCGGCGACGAGCTCCACGGCGGTGGGTGCGGTTGAGCTCCGGGAGGTTGCTACACGGCTCGGGAGCAAGAACGGAAGGGAGGGGAAGATGGCTAAGCTCACAGTGAGTGCGACGGAGTCCTTGGTGCGGCCGGAGATGGACCGGAGCGACGACGGCGTTGAAGGGGATCTCCGGCGACGGTGAGCTCGGGCGAGGTCGGTGCGGTGGTCTCGGGCGTTGTGAGCGCTCGGGGCTCGGCTGCTCGATGAAGTGGACAGCGGCGGAGCTCCTGGACACGGTGAGACGGCGTGGGGTGGTCGGAGGGCGTGGCTACGGCGAGGGGGTGGCGGCGATGGCGTCGGCCATGGCTGGGGCGTGCGAGGGGGAGTAGCTGGAGAGGAGAGGGG
>NW_021212518.1:0-1018 GCF_002162155.2 Triticum dicoccoides | reverse complement strand
ACCAGATATCGCCTATTCTCCTCTATACTGCTTGCATTAGAGTAGTGTAGCATGTTACTGCTTTCGTTAATCCTATTCTGATGCATAGCCTGACATTGTCGCTACATCTGTTGATACCTTACCTGCAATCCTAAATGCTTAGTATAGGATGCTAGTTTATCATCATTGGCCCTACATTCTTGTCAGTCTGCCTTGCTATACTATCGGGCCGTGATCACTTGGGAGGTGATCACGGGTATATACTATACATATATACATACTATACAGATGGTGACTAAAGTCGGGTCAGCTCATTGAGTACCCGCAAGTGATTCTGACGAGGGGGCTGAAAGGACAGGTGGCTCCATCCCGGTAGAGGTGGGCCTGGGTTCCCGACGGCCCTCGACTGTTACTTTGTGGTGGAGCGACAGGGCAGGTTGAGACCACCTAGGAGACAGGTGGGCCTGGCCCTGTTCGGCGTTCGCGGATACTTAACACGCTTAACGAGATCTTGGTATTTGATCTGAGTCGGCTACGAGCCTATACGCACTAACCATCTACGTGGGAGTAGTTATGGGTATCTCGACGTCGTGGTATCAGCCGAAGCACTTCAGACGTCAGCGACGGAGCGGCGCGCGCCGGATTGGAACGTAAGCCTGCTCTTGTATTAAGGGGGCTAGTTCCGCTTTCGGCCGCGTACGCAACGTGCAGGTGTGCTATGGGCGATGGGCCCAGACCCCTGTGCGCTTAGGTTTAGACCGGCGTGCTGGCCTCTCTGTTTTGCCTAGGTGGGGCTGCGACGTGTTGATCTTCCGCGGCCGGGCATGACCCAGGAAAGTGTGTCCGGCCAAATGGGATCGAGCGTGTTGGGGAATGTGGTGCACCCCTGCAGGGAAGTTAATCTATTCGAATAGCCGTGATCTTCGGTAACAGGACGACTTGGAGTTGTACCTTGACCTTATGACAACTAGAACCGGATACTTAATAAAACACACCCTTCCAAGTGCCAGATACAACCGGTGGTCGCTCTCTCTCAGGG
>NW_021212517.1:0-1198 GCF_002162155.2 Triticum dicoccoides | reverse complement strand
ATAGGAAGAAGCGCTCATCCAGTTCCTCCGTGAGAACTGGGACATTTTTGCATGGAAGCCCGCTGACATGCCAGGTGTTCCCAGGGGACTGGCTGAGCATCGCCTAAGAGTCGACTCGTCTGCAAAACCAGTCAAAGAGCATCTTCGGCGGTCCGCCGTCCAGAAGAGAAAGGCCATCGGTGAAGAAGTGGCTCGACTGTTGGCGGCAGGATTTATCCGAGAGATATACCACTCCGAGTGGCTCGCTAATGTCGTCATGGTTCCTAAGAAGGACAAGTCGCTCCGAATGTGCATTGATTTCAAGCACATCAACCGGGCCTGCCCGAAAGATCACTTTCCTCTCCCTCGCATAGATCAAATTGTTGACTCGACCGCGGGATGCGAGAGGTTGTCTTTTTTAGATGCTTACTCCGGGTACCACCAGATCCGTCTGTAAGGGCCCGATGAGGTAAAAACAGCTTTCATCACTCCATTCGGGTGCTTCTGCTATATCACCATGCCATTCGGCCTCAAGAATGCCGGAGCCACATTTATGCGAATGATTCAGAAGTGTCTACTCACCCAAATCAGTCGGAATGTGGAAGCTTATATGGATGATATTGTTGTCAAGTCACGAAAAGGTTCCGACCTGCTCGCTGACCTCGCCGAAACATTTGCCAACCTCAGAAGGTATGATATCAAGCTCAATCCATCAAAGTGCACATTTGGAGTTCCTGGTGGCAAGTTACTCGGTTTTCTCGTTTCGGAACGGGGAATCGACGCTAACCCAGAGAAGATTGGCACTATTCTCCGAATGAAACGCCCTGTGCGAGTGCACGATGTCCAGAAGCTTACTGGATGCTTGGCCGCATTAAGTCGATTCATCTCACGACTCGGTGAAAAGGCACTGCCTCTTTACCGACTGATGAAGAAGGCTGACAAGTTCGAGTGGACTCCAGAAGCTGATGCAGCGTTTGCCGAGCTAAAAGCTCTGCTCTCCACCCAGCCGGTGCTTGCTGCTCCAATCAGCAAAGAGCCTCTGTTGCTCTACATCGCAGCCACAGGACAAGTCGTCAGTACTGTGCTAACGGTCGAGCGGGAAGAAGAAGGAAAAGCTCTCAAAGTTCAGCGCCCAGTGTATTATTTGTCTGAAGTCTTGACTCCATCCAAGCAAAGATATCCTCATTATCAGAAGCTTGTGTATGGAATATACATGACC
>NW_021212516.1:0-1023 GCF_002162155.2 Triticum dicoccoides | reverse complement strand
GCCGCGAGCTTTGCGGCGCCCGCCCTGGCTGCGGTCCCGCCTCCTCCCGCATCGGCTTCGGTGCCTCCGGCTGCCTCCATGGTGTTTGCACCCCAGGCAGCCTCCTCGATGGGATTGTCTTCGCCGCCGCCGTTTCACTTCGGTCATCTCATCACCATCAAGCTCTCCGCCGACAACTACATCTTCTGGCGTGCGCAGGTTCTCCCGCTCTTGGGGAGTCACTACCTGCTAGGCTACGTCGACGGATCGCTTCCCTGCCCACCCGCGCTGGTAGACAGCGTGCATGGTCCGGTCTACAATCCGGCCCATCGCGTCTGGACGGGGCAGGACCAGGCGAACCTCTCCTCCATCCAGGGGTCGCTCTCGCCGGCAGTTGCCGGCCTTGTTGTCTTCGCGAAGACGTCTCATGAGGCCTGGACCATCCTTGAGCGCACCTTTGCAGCGCAGTCCCAGGCTCGTGTCTCTGCACTCCGTCGTCAGCTTGGAGAGTGTCAGAAGCTTGACTCCACTGCCACTGAGTTCTACAACAAGGTCAAGGGCCTCGGCGACACATTGGCCTCCATTGGACAGCCCCTCACCGACTCCGAGTTCAACTCGTTTATTGTCAATGGTCTTGATGAGGAGGATGATGCCTTAGTCGAGATCATCAACGAGCGGGGCAACTCGACACCCATGCTGGCACACGAGGTTTTCTCTCGGCTCCTTCTCACTGAGCAACGGGTCGAGACTCGCCGCACCAGGGGCACTGGCTCCCTCTCGGCCAACGCCGCCACCAAGGGTGGCCGCTCTTCTTCATCACCCCGGTCTCCCTTGGGGCTGCCACCGTCGCCCGCCTCGGCCCCCCCACCTACTGCGACCTTACCGGGGGCTGGCGGTCCACGTGTGTGTCAGCTTTGTGGCCGCGATGGGCACTGGGCCTCCAAGTGTCATAAGCGCTTCCAGCGAAGCTTCCTTGGTCTTGGCAATGACGGCAAAGATACACGCAACAATGCCCGTCAGGTCGCCATGGCTGATCGTCCCGCG
>NW_021212515.1:0-645 GCF_002162155.2 Triticum dicoccoides | reverse complement strand
CCCCGAGGAAGCTCTCGAATGGCGTTAGCACTAATGAAGTCATTAAAAGCATTGTCTAAAGACCAAGAGAAATTATTATTATTCTTGTCAAGAGGGCAACACAGCAAGTTAAAGTCTCCCCCAATAACCATCGGTAAAGTACAAGACTCAATCTTGGTCGAGAGTTCATTAAGGAAAAGGTTCGACAGAGAGTGGTCCGCAGGCCCATAAACAACAATGTACTCACAGAGGGTATTCATAGATTTGTGAGATAGAACAACACTAGCCCAAAAAAACCCATGATCAAAAGCAACGAAATCAAAAATATCCTTATTAGAGCCAATCAAAATCCCGCCAGAGTGTCCCGAAGCAGGTAAGAATTGCCAATGAAATCTATCCATACCCACGATAGCAGAGAGCTCACTAGGGGAGAAGGAATCCTTAAAAGTTTCAACCAGCCCCACAAAATCAATAGAGTTAGAACGAACCAAATCTTTAAGTTGGTCACGGCGCCCCCTAGCACCGAACCCCCTTATATTCCAGAATAAAGCCCTCATTTATACGACAGGTTCTTGATACGGAGACTCGACCTGCAGGGGGCCATGCAGGATTTAGAACGTTTATTAGCGCCCCTCTTGGCAGGACAGGAAGGGGGCTGGCCACTAC
>NW_021212514.1:0-1404 GCF_002162155.2 Triticum dicoccoides | reverse complement strand
TTCTTTCATTGAAAAAATAACTTTCTTTTTTTCTATGCATTTTTTCTTTCCTGCAGGGTGTTCCATTTGACTACTCGGTACGTATGACTAAAGAAAATTTCCGTTCATTTTTCTCTTTTTTTTTGCAAACAGATTTTTTTCTCTTTTTACAGTTTTTCCAAGTTTGCATGCATTCCCCCATGATTTTCTAACCTTTTTCTCTTTCTTTTCTCATGAACATAAATCTCACAGACTCCAGGGTATTCTCCATGGGGTCCTGTTGCAGAACAATGTTAACTACATCTGGCTGGAAAAGGTCAGATTCTTAAGAATACTTCACAAAATCAGTACTGGAATCCTTGCCCTTTTTGTCATTTACATTTTTTTAGGGAAGCCACATGACCAAATACCGAAATATATTATACATAGATCATTTTTTTGAATAGTTAAGCTTTTCTTTAATACAAATAGGTTAGAATTTATACTGGGAAGTTGAAACCATGCCTGTCCCCTCATTTTCCTTTTTCCATTCAAACTTTCTTCATCTTCTTTTTCCAATGGTCTACTAGAGATTTTTGTCACCACTAAAATACATTTTCTTTTGTATGCAGATCATCCCAACAGGACTAAATCACGACCCTAAGCTCCCGGAGGATCACCCAAGGATGGCAAAATGCCGTACACATGAGAATGACTCATCGATAAGAGGATTATTTTTGGCGAAATACTATTTTTATTTTAATTTTTTTTTTTGCTTTTTAGTATAGAAAACACATATATTCTTATATATCCTTTTTTTGGATAGTGATGACATTTTTGTCCAATGCAAGTTCTTGATCTTTTTGTTCAGATACAAATTAATTGGCAACACCGTCCTGTGGGTCCTTGAGCGGATCCCACATTAGCTCCAAGACGCTGGTCTCTAACTAGGAAAGTAAATGCTTGAGCTTGAGAAGCTTCTTGCCCGGTGGGTCCATAAAACTCACTCGGATAAGCTGTATTATTGAACCATACAAAACAACAAGCGATAAAACCAAAGACAGATAAAGCAGCTAAACTATAAGACAAGTAAGCTTCTCCAAACCATACAAATGCACGGCGAGCCCATGCGAAGGGTTTGGTTAAAATATGCCAAATTCTGCCAAATACACAAATAAAACCCAACCATACATGCCCACCAATTATATCTTCTAAATCATCTACACTAACAATCCACCCTTCTCCACCAAAAGGAGATTTTTAGTAAATAACCAAATATAACATTGGGACTAAGGGTCAAATTGGTAATTTTTCTTACATCTCCCCCCCCCCAAGGGCCCAGGTATCATATACACCGCCAAAATAAAGAGCCTTGAGTACTAGAAGAAAAGCACCGAGACGAGCACGTGACACCACTGCCACCCTGTCTTAGCGAAACGCGAGTCG
>NW_021212513.1:0-1718 GCF_002162155.2 Triticum dicoccoides | reverse complement strand
CCTTGTCCCCCTCTTCCTCCTCGACGAGCCACACATCGCCGGAAGCAGTGGAGCCTCGCCATCGAGCTCGACCCCGCCGCCTCTCCACCGAGATCGCCGGCGACCGTACGCCGTCCCCGACGCTTCCCCAAGCCTGATGAGCTCCGCCTCGACTCCGCCGTGAGCACCTCGTCGCTTCCCTTCTCCTCCCGTCCTCGATTTCATGCCGTAGCCGCACTAACCACCGGACCCGAGAGCTCACCGTCGCCGTGGTTCTCCACCACCGTGGCCACGGCCACCCCAGCTCATGCCTGAGTGCATCACCGTGTTTGCTGAACTCCCAGGAACACGCAGCACCCTTCGGTTTCTCCTCTAGTGCACCGTAGCGACGACCCCTTCCATGTCCGAACTCCGGCCACCGCGGATGCGCTCGCCGTCGTCGTTTCCAGCGACCCCGCGGCCTCCCGTGTGTCTAGCTAGATGCGGGCGTGTGCAAGCTACCTTTTGGTGGTCTTCGCGCGTCCAGCTGCCGCCTGTAGCGCAGCCTCGGTGAGCTTCCGCCGTAGTTATGGTCGCCGCCGGTGAAACTCCGGCGACTGCCGACGTGGCCGTCATTAACGCTAACCCCGCCAGCTAAGCACTCCCTAACAGCCACTGCCATGTGGGCCCCTTTGCCCGTTTAGGTTAGCCTAATGTCCTGTTTAGATTAGTACTAATCTGGGTGGACCCCGCATGTCAGCTTTCACTTGGTCAAGTCAGTGTTGACCGGTCCCACCTGTCATCCACACAAACCAGCCTCAGACACTGACGTGTGGACCCCACTGGTCAGGTTTGACCTGGACCGGTGCTGTTGACCTGCTGAGGTCAGCATGACGTGGGCTAACGCAGTAATGATTTTATGGGATTTTAATAAATCAGAAATGATTTATAAATTCCAGAAAATAGTATAAACTTCTAAAAATCATAGAAATTCAACCGTAGCTCAGAATGAATTAATTTATATATGAAAAATGATCAGAAAAATCCAATCTATCCATCTGTACTGTTTTCATGCATGTTAGAACAAATTATGGCTGCTGTTTAGGCCAAATCATCTAAATGGCTTTTAAAGCTTCACATATGAAGTTTGAATTTGAACATAGGGTTCAAACCAACTTCATTTAACATGTTGCTAGTTGCATTAGCTCATGGCATATTGACATGTCATGATCATGCATCATATTGTGCATTGCATGTATTGTGTTCTTCCTTGTTTGTCGGTGTCTGTTCCCTCTCCGTAGACGACGTACCGACGATGAGTTCGATGACACCGATGAAGAACTATACTATCTTCAGAAGTGCCAGGCAAGCAAAAACCGCTTGTTCATTCCGATACAATCCCACTCTCTCGCTCCTGCTCTCTTTTACTGCATTAGGACAACAACGATTCAACTGTTACATGTTGCGGTAGTTGAACCCATTTTCCTCTACATGACCTGTCATTGCCACAGTAAATAGATGAAACCCACTAGCATGAGTAGGAGTTGTTTGAGCCCTGATGTGCCTACTCATTCATGCTTGTTTGGCATGCCTGCTACTGCTTAGAGTTGAGTCAGGTCTAATTCATCGGGGATGAATTGGAATGGTGATGAACATGTCCTACTGTGTGTGAGCTAAGTGTGTGAACACGATTTGGTAAAGGTAGCGGTGAGAGGCCATGTAGGAGTACATGGTGGGTTGTCTCATTGAAGACGTCCTCA
>NW_021212512.1:0-1211 GCF_002162155.2 Triticum dicoccoides | reverse complement strand
CCGTAGCGCCCAACCGAGCACGCCATCGTGCTCCACATCTCACTAGGAGCACGTAGCACGCTCCAACACCCCCCCTAACACCCTGCAACACCGTTCCCGTGCACGACCGAACCCCGGCCGCCGCAGCCGAGCTCGCCGCCGTCGACTCCGGCCACCCCGACCCCAACGGACTCCGCCAAGAGCCGCGGGTCGTCCTCAGCTTCACTCCGGTGGCCTCCGCGGTTCATTTGGTGGCCGAAACGACCAAAACCACTATCGCCGCCGCACTGATGGTCGCCGCCGGCCAGAACTCCGGCGAGCTGACATGGCCTAGTTAATTAGCCACTAAACCACCACCTACTGACGCTGACAAGTGGGCCCCAGGGCTTAGTCAAAGCTAACCAGCCCGGGTCAACACGAGATTAGCCCCTGTGTCACTGACGTGTGGACCCCACACGTCAGGTTTGACCCGAGCCAGCCCTGTTGACCTGCTGATGTCACTGTGACGTCAGGCTGACGCAGTAAATGATATTTCTGGATTTAAATTAAATCAGGAAATTCCAGAATATTAATTAAACTTCAAAAATTCATAACTTTTATTCTGTAACTCCAAATTGGACAAATTATATATGAAAAATGATCAGAAAAATCCAATCTATCCATCTGTACTATTTTCATGCATGATCCAACAAGTTAAATGGATGTTTTAATCAGAACAAGGAAAAGCACTTTAAAAGGCCATATTTGAAATTGAAATTTGAATCTTTGACTCAAATTTGTTCCATCCCCTTCTGGCTTTAGTTGCATTAGCCCAACACACTCATATTGCCATGTTTCATGCATGCATCATATTGTTGCACATTGTTTGGTGATGCCTGTGTATCGTTATCCTTTACGACAGGATCTGTCCCCGAGGAGTACCGTGACTACCCTAACGAAGAACCGTATCCGTGCATCGAACCATCAGGCAAGCAACCAACCATTTGATCATATCGATACAATCCCATGTTCTCGCTCCTGCTCTCTTTTACTGCATTAAGACAACGCGATTCAAACTGCTGTGTGCTACGGTAGTTGAACCCATTTCCTCTGCATGACCTGTCATTGCCACAGTAACTAGATGAAACCCACTAGCATGTGTAGGAGTTGATTGAGCCATATGTATGTGTTGTTCCTACCTTGCTATGCCTGCTATGCTTAGAGTCGTGTCAGGTCTGGTTCATCTGGGTGAT
>NW_021212511.1:0-1660 GCF_002162155.2 Triticum dicoccoides | reverse complement strand
TCTTGCATTAAGTAAAAGACATAAAGTAAAAGATAGGCCCTTCGCAGAGGTAAGCAGAGGTTGTCATGTGCTTTTAGGGTTGGATACACAAAATCTTAATATGAAAGAACGTCACTTTATATTGCCACTTGTATATGGACCTTTATTATGAAGTCCGTCACTTTTATTGCTTCCATAACAAGATGATATAAAGCTTATTTTCTCTGCACTAATAAGTCATGCATATTTAGAGAGCAATTTTTATTGCCTGCACCGATGACAACTTACTTGAAGGATATTACTCAATGCATAGGTAGATATGGTGGACTCTCATGGCAAAACTCAGTTTAAGGATATTTGGAAGCACAAGTAGTATCTCTACTTGGTGCTAGGAATTTGGCTAGCATCAGGGGGAAATGCAAGCTCAACATGTTAGGAAGATCCATGACAATATACTTTAACTGGGATGTGAGAAAACATAAACCATTACATTGTCTTCCTTGTCCAATGTCAACTCTTTAGCATGTTATACTTTAATGAGTGCTCACAATCATAAAAGATGTCGAAGATAGTGTATTTATATGTGAAAACCTCTCTTTCCTTATTAATTCCTATTAATTGCAATGATGACCAAAACTATGCTTGTCAACTCTCAACAACTTTTAAGCCTCATACTTTCTATGTGTGAAGTCATCACTATCCACAAGATCAATATGAACTCTATTATTCTTTTTATATTCTTTCTATTTTTCTCAAGATCATAGCAAGATAGCAAATCCCTTTGACTCAACACTAATATTTATTATAGATAAATCATGGACTCGATTACATAGAGATCATAAAGCAAAACTCAAAACTAATTCATACCAAGACTTCAAACTACTAGATCAAGATATTACTAAAGGAATCGAACTAAGTAAAATGGTAAAGATAGGAGTGTGATGGTGATACGATACCGGGGCACCTCCCCCAAGCTTGGCAGTTGCCAAGGGGAGTGCCCATACCCATGTGATTATGTCTTCGAAGGTGGTGAAGTAGGAGTTGTCGATGATGTAGGCTTGTCATCCATCTTCCAAGGCATTGGTTCACCATCATAAAAGGATGATCGAGTCTCCAGGATCCTCAAATCTGCAGCCAAACTCATCCTTTTGAATCTATATTCATACTCATAGTTTTGGTTTTGCAGGTCATAGATCTGCGCTTGGAGGTGCTCAATTTTCTCTTGAAGCTTGATGATGGTCTCCCCAATGATCTTGGCATCCAGCTTATGGTTGTTGGTAAACTCTCTGATCATCATCTGGTTGGCGTTGAGTCCACGCTCCACCATCCCTTGAAACTTGAAAACTTGTTGCTCCATGCCTCAAGCTTTGTCTCCACGCTTCCGGTACGCCTTGGTCCCTCCACATAGCGGATGTGTAGCACCCCTCACGCATCTCAATGGTTTGAGGGTATTGAAGCACCTCCGCGAGATAGGGGTTGATAACCCTCTCGAAAAACTTGTCCTTGGGAGCCCTTGGAGACTTCATGGTGCTCTAGATCTATCAGAAAAATAGCTCGAAACAAAGACAGAAGATTTTTGCGTGATACGGTGGTCAAAACTTTCGGGAGATTATATATTGAATTTTTACCAACCAAAATACGTAATGTGCAAGAAAACGGAGTCCGGGGGACACACGAGGTG
>NW_021212510.1:0-1281 GCF_002162155.2 Triticum dicoccoides | reverse complement strand
GACGTGGGCACATGTGCTATAGGAACGAGGGTATTTTTTCATAATTTTTGGTGATGGAGAAGTATCCGAAAAATTCCCTCTACGCGGATTGCCCTTCGCGCGTCTACGGCTGTGGCCGGCGGCCTCCGGGTGCTAGCATGCCGCCAAATCTTGCGTAGGTGGCCTCTCACAAGTCTGGAAGTGTTGTGGCGGTTGCAAAAGCCCGGCACGCGTGTCCGGGGTGTGCCCCCCTCACGGACGGCGCCGCCGCCGACACCTGGAGGGGGGAAACGGACGCGTCGGGTCTACACGGAGGGGATCTTGCTGTGGGTCTGGCCCGGACGTTGCTCCAAAGTGTTCCTATAGGCTGACCTAACACAACCGGGTGGGGAGGTCCACTGGTCAAAGCCCGTCCGTGCAAAGTCAAAGGGCTAGATCCCGTGGTCAAACGCTACAGGGTTAGGCGGGACGGGGGCACTGGGGGTAGCAATGCCACCGGAGCGTCGCATCGGGCCCTCATACATGCGGGGTGGTGTGGTGGCATGTCCGAAGAGGCGGGACGCGTCTCCGGGGCGTGGCCCCCCTCTCGGACGGCGATGACACGGTAGTAGACGTTCTGCGGTAACGATGCGGCGTCAATATTACTAAATACTCGGAGCGCGATAAAATCATGAGTTTTTTGCACGACGTGGGCACATGTGCTATAGGAACGATGGTATTTTTCATAATTTTTGGTGATGGAGAAGTATCCAAAAAAATCCCTCTATCCCTTTGTTGATAATGATAGCCACCAAGTTCAGGATAGCCACCGAGTCAAAGCTGGCTTGCTGCAGTTAAACCCCACCATCCCTTTGTTGATAATGATGCATATGTAGTTAGTTCTGATGTAAGTCTTGCTGGGTACATTTGTACTCACGTTTGCCTATTTTATGTTTTTGCAGAGAGACTTCGGTCTCACTAGTAGTTTCGCGTGGACTTCGACGTTTAGCTTGTTACCTCAGCTACGATCTTGTGCCCTCGGCAGGATCTGGTAGATAGTCAGGCTTCTCAGCCTTTTTCATTTATAGATGTCTGTACCCAGACATGATAGCTTCCGCTTGTGCTTTGACTTGTATGCTCTGAGTGTTGGGTCATGAGACCCATGTTTGTAATATCTCGCTCCTCGGAGCCTATTGATTAAATACTTGAGTCGTAGAGTCATGTTGTGATGCCATGTTGTATTTGCACATATCGAGCATATTGTGTGTATGTTATTGAAATGCTTGGTATGTGTGGGATCTGACCATCTAGTTGTTTATCTTT
>NW_021212509.1:0-637 GCF_002162155.2 Triticum dicoccoides | reverse complement strand
GACAAACTCTTTCGGAGTATCAGGGTTTCGGACGAGAACTCATCTGTTACACGGGCACTTCAATGTTTTTTAAACTTATTTGAACTCCAGACTTCTTTTGTGTTCAGTATGCAGCATTCAAAGCAACGTCATCAATTTCCAACATGTTCTGACATCATTTGTTGTTTTTCGGTCATTTACCTAATTGTTTAGAGAGCTAAATGACCGTGAAATTGAAAATCACTACAAAATAAATTCTGAAAATGTTGAAACTTGGCATGGTATCATCATTTCACCCGCATAGCATGTTCAAAAGAGTAGAGAGGGTCACGGCAAAAACTGGACGCACTTCGTGTACAAACTGGATAAACTCTTTCGGAGTATCAAGGATTCGGACGAGAACTCATCTGTTACACGGGCACTTCAATGTTTTTTAAACTTATTTGAACTCCGGACTTCTTATGTGTTCAGTAAGCAGCATTCAAAGCGACATCATCAATTTCCAACATGTTCTAACATCATTTGTTGTTTTTCGGTCATTTACCTAATTGTTTAGGGAGCTAAATGACCGTGAAATTGAAAATCACTACAAAATGAACTCTGAAAATGTTGAAACTTGGCATGGTATCATAATTTCACCCGCATAGCATGTGCGAAA
>NW_021212508.1:0-1072 GCF_002162155.2 Triticum dicoccoides | reverse complement strand
TGTTGATCTCGAAACCTTGATATTGTGCTTCTGAGTGGTTATGCCACCATTTTTGTGAATGTCTCAAATCTCTTCTGAGCATTTACAGCCGTTATGCTGTCCGAGTCATCCCAGGTTTCTAAGTAGTCTGATGCATTTGCAAATTCCTTCCTCCCGCTTCGATGTTCCTTTGGGCCAGATTAACCACACTAATCGGTGTGTTGAGGTAATTATTACCTCGACATATATGTTGGAATTATTATTATGACCCTAAGTGCTTAGGGGATCATCTAGTAATTTAGCCATGATTTGTGTTCCCAGTGTGATGATTCTGGCCATCATTCTCGAAAGCATCCCGTGATGCTACTTAGTAGTAGGTATTCTACTCCTTGGGTTTTGAACCCGAGATTCACTCTACTTACTTCATGTTGATAGGGTTTGCTAGTTCCTTTAGGATATTAGTAACCTTTGCGATAGTCCTCGAGGTTTGTGGTACATCCTTCTTCCAAATACCATGAACTACTTATGGCAGAAGTTCCTCGTTGAACTGAACGATCACAACCAGAGTGCTCTTGATGAGTTCTCCATTATATGTTATGGCTCTGCCAGTTCTACTTTTCTGCATGGGTTATCCGAAAGAAATGTTGATCTCGCTCGACATACTAATCTATGCATCCACAACTCAGAAAATTATATGTTCCTTTGAGTTGTCCCTCTTTAGTTGTCTACTGACCTTCGTCTATCAATTGATAGTCCAAGGGTATGCATGCATTCGTTTATCGATGCCTATTACCCTTGTGGTCCGTCAAGCCATTCTGTCCTGAATGACTTGGAGAAACAAACTCCAGTACCTCATCCATATCCAGGATTGGGTCAAAGAAGTTGTGCTCCGCAGATCAAATTGCTAATCCAGCTTTTGTTCTGCTCTACCTTGGAGTATTACCATCTTTATATCGGGATTGTTATAGGAATTGCACACCATCCTATGAACTCTTGGTACAGTGATACTTCTTGCCATCATTAGTCATTCCTCGGTCTTCGTGTTGATGCAACCGGAATACCGACAAATGAATTGTGATGTGTGAAACCAGTA
>NW_021212507.1:0-1296 GCF_002162155.2 Triticum dicoccoides | reverse complement strand
TCGGCACTCACACTTATCTTGAGGCTTTTAGTAGTTTCCATTTACTTGTCTATGAACTGTATAGGCAACCAAGTAGTCCTTTACCGCGGACGCGGCTATTCGAATAGATCATGATAACCCTGCAGGGGTGTACTTCTTCATACATGTTTCCACCACTTAGCGTCTGCACACGACATGTGCTCGGCAGACTTCAAGCGAAAGCCGACGTGGGTGTAGACCACGACCTACCTAAACACTTAAGCCTCTAGTCCAGGTTTATCGCCTATCCAGGTTCCATCCGCAGGGAGTCCGGCCGAGGTTTCCCATACGGCCCCGAACGATGTGAACAGGGTTCCCGAGATACCTAACGGGTATTCGGTACACCCGGCCACGTACCTACCGCATCACAGCCCACCCCTACGGTCAGCGCTGTCCACGACCTCCAGTAGGCTACAAACACCAGAAACTACTTGCAACTCCTAGACAGAGAGCTAGGGTGAATAAGAAGTCGAGCGGGGTCATATTTCAGGGCCCAATGCATGGTAGTAGCTGTATCTTAAATCCCACATACAGATCTCAGTGCTTAAGGTCGGCTTCAATGAAACAACCCACCATGTACTCCTACATGGCCTCTCATCGATACCTTTACCAAATCGTGTTCACCACACCACTCTCATTACCGACATAATCATTTCACTCTAGCCATCACCCAGATGAACCAGACCTGACACGACTCTAAGCATAGCAGGCATAGGAAGGTAGGAACAACACATACATATGGCTCAATCAACTCCTACACATGCTAGTGGGTTTCATCTAGTTACTGTGGCAATGACAAGTCATGCAGAGGAAATGGGTTCAACTACCGTAGCACACAGCAGTTTGAAACGCGTTGTCTTAATGCAGTAAAAGAGAGCAGGAGCGAGAACATGGGATTGTATCGATATGATCAAATGGTTGGTTGCTTGCCTGATGGTTCGATGCACTGATACGGTTCTTCGTTAGGGTAATCACGGTACTCCTCGGGGGCAGAACCTGCCGCAAAGAACACCGATACACAACCATCACCAAACAATGTGCAACAATATGATGCATGCATGAAACATAGCAATATGAGTGTGTTGGGCTAATGCAACTAAGACCAGAAGGGTTTGAACCAATTTGAATCAAAGATTCAAATTTCAAACTCAAACATGGCCTTTTAAAGTGCTTTTCCTTGTTCTGCATTAAACATCAGGTTAACTTGTTTAATCATGCATGAAAATAGTACAGATGGATAGATTGGATTTTTCTGATCATTTTTCATATATAATTTGT
>NW_021212506.1:0-1168 GCF_002162155.2 Triticum dicoccoides | reverse complement strand
AAGCAATCAAAGAACGAGCAAGAATATGATAAAAGCAATCTGAATATTGCAAATATGTATGAAGTATTGATAAAGGTGGGGATCCGAAAGCGGTCTTGGTCTGGTCGTTGGACACAAACGAAGTACACGAAGTTGCGTTGGCTAACTTTTAACTAAACAAATCCCAAGGAAAAGCTACTAGATGGATCTACTTATATAGGAGCAAGGGGTGGCGGCCAAGGAGGTGGGAGGACGTCCCAAGGCAGCCTAAAACTAAATCTAGGTCGTACAAGGCCAATGGGCCCAAGTGGAGGTGATGTAACAACTTTGGACTTGTAGTTTGACTCGGATTCTGCTGCAGCATCAGATTGTTTCGTCCACAACTTAACGCTCCGGACGAATATGAAGGTGATTCCAATTGGGTTGGAAAGTGCACGAAATCTAGTTTCCAACAAAAAAAGAATCACCCAATTCGGAGTCCGTATGAAAAACTTGTGTGCGTTTTGAGTCAGGTGTGTCTGTGCAGTCCGAATCTGAATCCAGAACGTGAGAGACTTGGACTCTATCTTCTCTTGGGCCAAAAGTGACGTGAGAGAACTTTTTGGACAGCAAATAAACATATCTTTCTTCCTTATCTTCATATGTGGATTGTACAAATGTCCCATACACCTGCAATTAGACAAAACACAAAAGTGTGTGAAGTATTTTTGTTCTGGATAACATAAATAGATTATTGAATAGTTTGCACTACAAATCACCTGACAAATATGCATATATGCAATATTTTTGGTCATATCCAAGGTAGTCATGTCCTCATCATCCTCCCCTTCTTAAAAATAAAGCCGTCCTCGGTGTTGCTTAATCTGAAATGTGGCTAACAAAAGAGACAAGGTGTACATGTTGTATATGTATATGTCATCCATTTTTACTTCCCTTGATTTTTGCATATATGACACATGAATAGATGAGTAACTTGCATAGTTCATAAAATCTAAAGCCAAAAAATTAGCACAAGAAGTAGAAGGCATGAAAATATTGCAACTCAGTTTGCACATATAAGTGAAGCTCTTATTCATTTCAAAAGATTGACAATGTTCATCATTAAACCATCCCAATATTGGTGAATAAACCTTACTTGCATCAAATTTACATGCTACAACATGCTTAAATAAGCAAACATGCAATAAGT
>NW_021212505.1:0-1121 GCF_002162155.2 Triticum dicoccoides | reverse complement strand
GAAAAGGCATTGCCTCTTTACCGACTGATGAAGAAGACAGACAAGTTCGAGTGGACTCCAGAAGCTGATGCAGCGTTTGCCGAGCTAAAAGCTCTGCTCTCCACCCAGCCGGTGCTTGCTGCTCCAATCAGCAAAGAGCCTCTGTTGCTCTATATCGCAGCCACAGGACAAGTCGTCAGTACTGTGCTTACGGTCGAGCGGGAAGAAGAAGGAAAAGCTCTCAAAGTTCAGCGCCCAGTGTATTATTTGTCTGAAGTCTTGACTCCATCCAAGCAGAGATATCCTCATTATCAGAAGCTTGTGTATGGAATATACATGACCACAAAGAAGGTTGCTCATTATTTTTCTGATCATTCCATCACAGTCGTCAGCGACGCTCCACTATCAGAGATTTTGCACAACAGAGATGCAACTGGTCGAGTGGCCAAATGGGCGATTGAACTTCTTCCCCTTGATATCAAGTTTGAGGCAAAGAAAGCCATTATGTCCTAGGCAATAGCAGATTTCCTCGCCGAGTGGATTGAACAACAGCAGCCGACTGAAGTTCACTCGGAGCATTGGACCATGTTCTTTGATGGCTCTAAGATGTTGAATGGTTCCGGTGCTGGGGTTGTCCTGGTTTCCCCTAGAGGAGATAAGCTCAGATATGTGCTCCAGATTCACTTTGATTCCTCCAACAATGAGGCAGAATATGAGGCCCTCTTATATGGGTTGCGCATGGCCATTTCACTCGGCGTCCGTCGCCTGATGGTCTATGGCGACTCGGATTTAGTGGTCAACCAGGTGATGAAAGAGTGGGACGTGAGAAGCCCAGCCATGACTGGATACTGCAGTGCAGTGAGGAAGCTGGAAAAGAAGTTCGAGGGGTTAGAGCTCCATCATATACCCCGACTGAAAAATCAAGCAGCTGATGATCTAGCAAAGATAGGTTCCAAGAGAGAAGCCATTCCGAGTGGTGTGTTCTTGGAGCATATACACACTCCGTCAGTCAAAGAAGATCCTTTCACCGAAGAAACTCCACAGCCCAAGAGTGCCACGGATCCGACTGAGGTTGAAGTCCCAGCGGTGGTCGACTTGATCATGGAGGTCTTGGTGGTCATTCCCGACTGGACAGTTCCATA
>NW_021212504.1:0-1820 GCF_002162155.2 Triticum dicoccoides | reverse complement strand
GGGTTGCCATACCACTCTGGTGCGGAACGTGTCCTTGTGGACCTACGAAGTTCAGTAGCAACTTGATCAGAAGTACCTTGATCATCATCATTGGTTCCCTCTTCAGTTGGTGTGGGCATCACAGGAACATTTTCCTGAGCTGCACCACTTTCCCGTTCGAGAGGTAGTACTTCATCGAGTTCTACTTTCCTCCCACTTACTTCTTTCGAGAGAAACTCTTTTTCCAGAAAGCATCCGTTCTTGGCAACAAAGATCTTGCCCTCGGATCTTAAGTAGAAGGTATACCCTACAGTTTCCTTAGGGTATCCTATGAAGACGCATTTTTCCGACTTGGGTTCGAGCTTTTCAGGTTGAAGTTTCTTGACATAAGCATCGCATCCCCAAACTTTTAGAAACGACAGCTTAGGTTTCTTCCCAAACCATAATTCATACGGTGACGTCTCAACGGATTTAGACGGTGCCCTATTTAAAGTGAATGTAGCTGTCTCTAGAGCGTATCCCCAAAATGATAGCGGTAAATCGGTAAGAGACATCGTAGACCGCACCATATCCAATAGAGTGCGATTACGACGTTCGGACACACCGTTTCGCTGAGGTGTTCCAGGCGGCGTGAGTTGTGAAATGATTCCACATTTCCTTAAGTGTGTGCCAAATTCGTGACTTAAATATTCTCCTCCACGATCTGATCGTAGGAACTTTATCTTTCGGTCACGTTGATTCTCCACCTCATTCTGAAATTCCTTGAACTTTTCAAAGGTCTCAGACTTGTGTTTTATTAAGTAGACATACCCATATCTACTTAAGTCATCAGTGAGAGTGAGAACATAACGATATCCTCCGGGAGCTTCAACACTCATTGGACCGCACACATCGGTATGTATGATTTCCAACAAGTTGGTTGCTCGCTCCATTGTTCCAGAGAACGGAGTCATGGTCATTTTGCCCATGAGGCATGGTTCGCACGTGTCAAACGATTCATAATCAAGAGACTCTAAAAGTCCATCGGCATGGAGCTTCTTCATGCGCTTGACACCAATGTGACCAAGGCGGCAGTGCCACAAGTATGTGGGACTATCGTTATCAACTTTACATCTTTTGGCATCTACACTATGAACATGTGTAATATTACGCTCGAGATTCATTAAGAATAAACCATTGACCATCGGAGCATGACCATAAAACATATCTCTCATATAAATCAAACAACCATTATTCTCGGACTTAAATGAGTAGCCATCTCGTATTAAACGAGATCCTGATACAATGTTCATGCTCAAACTTGGCACTAGATAACAATTATTAAGGTTCAAAACTAATCCCGTAGGTAAATGTAGAGGCAACGTGCCGACGGCGATCACATCGACTCTGGAACCATTCCCGACGCGCATCGTCACCTCGTCCTTCACCAGTCTCCGTTTATTCCGCAGCTCCTGCTGTGAGTTACAAATATGAGCAACGACACCGGTATCAAATACCCAGGAGTTACTACGAGTACTGGTAAGGTACACATCAATTACATGTATATCAAATATACCTTTGGTGTTGCCGGCCTTCTTATCCGCTAAGTATTTGGGGCAGTTCCGCTTCCAGTGACCCTTCCCCTTGCAATAAAAGCACTCAGTCTCAGGCTTGGGTCCATTCTTTGACTTTTTCCCGGCAACTGGCTTACCAGGCGCGGCAACCTCCTTGCCGTCCTTCTTGAAGTTCTTCTTACCCTTGCCCTTCTTGAACTTAGTGGTCTTATTGACCATCAACACTTGATGTTCTTTCTTGATTTCAGCCTCTGCTGACTTCAGCATCGAGAACACTTCAGGAATGGT
>NW_021212503.1:0-1036 GCF_002162155.2 Triticum dicoccoides | reverse complement strand
ACTTAGCGGATAAGAAGGCCGGCAACACCAAAGGTATATTTGATATACATGTGATTGATGTGTACCTTACCAGTACTCGTAGTAACTCCTGGGTATTTGATACCGGTGCCGTTGCTCATATTTGTAACTCACAGCAGGAGCTGCGGAATAAACGGAGACTGGCGAAGGACGAGGTGACGATGCGCGTCGGGAATGGTTCCAGAGTCGATGTGATCGCCGTCGGCACGCTGCCTCTACATTTACCTACGGGATTAGTTTTGAACCTTAATAATTGTTATTTAGTGCCAAGTTTGAGCATGAACATTGTATCAGGATCTCGTTTAATACGAGATGGCTACTCATTTAAGTCTGAGAATAATGGTTGTTCGATTTATATGAGAGATATGTTTTATGGTCATGCTCCAATGGTCAATGGTTTATTCTTAATGAATCTCGAACGTAATATTACACATGTTCACAGTGTAGATGCCAAAAGATTTAAAATTGATAACGATAGTCCCACATACTTGTGGCACTGCCGCCTTGGTCACATTGGTGTCAAGCGCATGAAGAAGCTCCATGCCAATGGACTTTTAGAGTCTCTTGATTATGAATCGTTTGACACGTGCGAACCATGCCTCTTGGGCAAAATGACCAAGACTCCGTTCTCCGGAACAATGGAGCGAGCAACCAACTTGTTGGAAATCATACATACCAATGTGTGCGGTCCAATGAGCGTTGAGGCTCGCGGAGGATATCGTTATGTTCTCACTCTCACAGATGACTTGAGTAGATATGGGTATGTCTACTTAATGAAACACAAGTCTGAGACCTTTGAAAAGTTCAAGGAATTTCAGAATGAGGTGGAGAATCAACGTGACCGAAAGATAAAATTCTTACGATCAGATCGTGGAGGAGAATACTTAAGTCACGAATTTGGTACACACTTAAAGAAATGTGGAATCGTTTCATAGCTCACGCCGCCTGGAACACCTCAGCGAAACGGTGTGTCCGAACGTCGTAATCGCACTCTATTGGATATGGTGCGGTCTATGAT
>NW_021212502.1:0-1359 GCF_002162155.2 Triticum dicoccoides | reverse complement strand
TGCCGGGATTACTTTGGTACCTTCCTACCAAACTTACGGCAAGGTTTACATCAGGTCTGGTACACAGCATGGCATACATAATAGAACCTATGGCTGAGGCATAGGGGATGACACTCATCTCTTCTATCTCTGCTGCCGTGGTCGGACATTGAGCTGAGCTCAATTTCACACCTTGCAAAACAGGCAAGAACCCTTTCTTGGACTGATCCATTTTGAACTTCTTCAAAATCTTATCAAGATATGTGCTTTGTGAAAGACCTATGAGGCGTCTTGATCTATCCCTATAGATCTTGATGCCTAATATATAAGCAGCTTCTCCAAGGTCCTTCATTGAAAAACTCTTATTCAAGTAGGCCTTAATGATGTCCAAAAGTTCTATATCATTTCCCATCAAAAGTATGTCATCTACATATAGTATGAGAAATGCTATAGAGCTCCCACTCACTTTCTTGTAAACACATGCTTCTCCATAAGTCTGTGTAAACCCAAACGCTTTGATCATCTCATCAAAACGAATGTTCCAACTCCAAGATGCTTGCACCAGCCCATAAATCGAGCGTTGGAGCTTGCACACCTTGTCAGCATTTTTAGGATCGACAAAACCTTCCGGCTGCATCATATACAATTCTTCCTTAAGGAAACCATTAAGGAATGCCGTTTTGACGTCCATTTGCCAAATTTCATAATCATAAAATGCGGCAATTGCTAACATGATTCGGACGGACTTCAGCTTCGCTACCGGTGAGAAAGTCTCATCATAGTCAATCCCTTGAACTTGTCGATAACCCTTAGCGACAAGCCGAGCTTTATAGATGGTCACATTACCATCCGCGTCTGTCTTCTTCTTAAAGATCCATTTATTTTCTATGGCTCGCCGTTCTACGGGCAAGTCAGTCAAAGTCCATACTTCGTTTTCATGCATGGATCCTATCTCGGATTTCATGGCTTCTAGCCATTTGTCGGAATCCGGACCCGCCATCGCTTCTTCATAGTTCGAAGGTTCACCGTTGTCTAACAACATGATTTCCAAGACAGGGTTGCCGTACCACTCTGGTGCGGAACGTGTCCTCGTGGACCTTCGAATTTCAGTAGGAGCTTGATCAGAAGTATCTTGATCATTATCATTAACTTCCTCTCTAGTCGGTGCAGGCACCTCAGGAACATTTTCTTGAGTTGCGCCATTTTCCGGTTCAAGAGGTAATACTTCATCAAGCTCTACTTTCCTCCCACTTACTTCTTTCGAGAGAAACTCTTTCTCCAGAAAGGACCCATTCTTGGCAACAAAGATCTTGCCTTCGGATCTGAGGTAGAAGATATACCCAACAGTTTCTTTAGGGTATCCTATGAAGACGCATTTTT
>NW_021212501.1:0-1133 GCF_002162155.2 Triticum dicoccoides | reverse complement strand
GGGGGGAAGGAGGTGGGCTGGGCCACGCAGGTGGGCTGCACAGGGGAGGCTGGGCCAGCACAGGTGAGCGCCAGGTACTTCTTCTCTTTTCTTTTTATTTACTGTTTTCTATTTTTGTTCTGTTTGTTTTGAATTTGGTTTTGAAACCAATTCAATCTATTTTGCTTCTGACAATATTTTTAGGAGCTAAAAGAATTAAGACAATGCTCCACAAAAATATTTCAGAATTATTGGACCTATATTTATTTAATATTAGATATAAATCCAATTCAAATAATTATTGATTTAATTCAAATGCCCAAATTAAATGTTTCTGAGACACCAAAAATATTGGTTTGGATTTTACCTGTTGCCAATATTTCCAGAGGATAACAGGAACATTTTCTTGGACACATTTGAGAAGATTTAATTGTTGGTTATTTTTAGAGGTTTCTGAGGCTTTGAAAATTCCTCAATTCAAATTTCATTTGAATTTAAACATGATGCAGCAAGAGGTCTAGCCTAGTGCATTACCAGAAGCTAGGGATGTGACAACTCACCCCCACTAAACAAGAATCTCGTCTCGAGATTCAAGCGTAGGGTAAGGTGAAGGGGAACGCAAACTAGTATAATCTTCATGATCCAGGGTGCACTTCAAATGAACGTTGATTCATTCACCATCATTGTCTTGATGTCTTGTTCTGAGAAATCCTGCCAACATGACATGGAGGGAAGAAGGAGACTCTAGAAGGGTCGATCTTCTTGAAGATCGAACAACTCACGGAATGAGACATAGGACCATCTCCCGGGTTGAGACACGAGATACACATCAAGAGGGGTGGAAAGAAACGGATGACGAAGGTTCACTAGGTGGACAACAATTCCACACCTAAGAAGGTGGTGAACGGTTGTCAACGTAGCGAGGAGTTGAGTTGCCATGATACCACGACGAAACATCCTGGAGGGGGGTGATTCGTAGATTATTATCTTAAGTGGCAAAAAGAATTACCTTTGATATAGAGATCGTTAAGACTCTCTATATCAGCCTAAGGCAAATCACAGCAATCGATTGGCGGGGTCGGTAGAATGGCATACTTGGACTTGGATGATGTGGATTACCTTGTTGAAGACAACGTAATAGATGAATTTGCTTA
>NW_021212500.1:0-1246 GCF_002162155.2 Triticum dicoccoides | reverse complement strand
AACCCCGGGGTGCGTTTACGTGTCAGACATCAACACTCGTGGTTTTTGACGATTCTGGCCCGTTTCATGGACTATTACTCACCGTTTTGCGGTCACGAGGCGATTTCCACAGTTGTTGAACCCTAAGGTGCACTTACCTGTCGGTCATCAACACTCATTGTTTTGGCCAATTCTGGCCCGTTTCGTGGACTAATACTGACTGTTTTGGGGTCCCGCAATGATTTCCATGATTAACAAACCCCGTGGTGCGTTTACGTGTCGGTCATCAACACTCGTGGTTTTTGTCGATTCTCGCCTATTTCATGGACTATTACTCACCGTTTTGCGGTCACGAAGCGATTTCCACAGTTGTTGAACCCTAAGGTGCACTTACGTGTCGGTCATCAACACTCATTGTTTTGGCCAATTCAGGCCCGTTTCGTGGACTAATACTGACTGTTTTGGGGTCCCTCAGTGATTTCCACGATTAACAAACCCCGTGGTGCGTTTACGTGTCGGTCATCAACACTCGTGGTTTTTGTCGATTCTGGCCCGTTTCATGGACTATTACTCACCTTTCTGGGGTCCCAAAGCGATTTCCATGGTTGTCGAAGCACGAGGCGCGCTTACGTGTCGGTCATCAACAATCACGGTTTTGGCCGATTCTGGCCCGTCTCTTGGACTATTACACAGTTTTGGGGTCACGTAGTGATTTCCACGATGGACGAACAACGGTGTGTTTATGTGTCTGTCATCAACATTTGCAGTTTCGGCCGAGTTTGGCCCGTTTCATGGACTATTACTCACTGATTTCGGGTCCCTGAGCGATTTCCATGATTGACGAACCCCGGGGTGCGTTTATGTATCGTTGATCAATAACCCTAGGTTTTACATATTCAGGGCTCTTTCACGGACTATTACTCACCGTTTTGGAGTCCCAAAGCAATTTCCATGGTTGTCGAACCCCAAGATGTGCTTACGTGTTGGTCGTCAAGACTCGCAGATTGGGCCGATTCTTGCTCGTTTCTTGGACTATTACTCAGTTTCGGGATCCCGAAGTGATTTCCACGATTGACGAACACCGGGGTGCGTTTACGTGTCGGTCATCAAAACTCACAATTTTGGCCGATTCTGGTATGTTTTGTGCACTGTTACTCACCGTTTTGGGGTTCCAGAGCGATTTCCATGATTGACGATCCCTGGGGTGCGTTTACGTGCCCGTCATCAACACTCACAGCTTTGGCCAATTCTGACCCGTTTCGTGGAC
>NW_021212499.1:0-1471 GCF_002162155.2 Triticum dicoccoides | reverse complement strand
CATAGACAACTATGCAAATATTTGCACATACCAGTAATTACCTTCTATTACATTGGTAAAATACATGGCAGTGGAGCCTATGTCACTATTTTAATTATAGTGTCGTCCATTCATTAAAATGGATACCACAATTTATAGAAATTGTTGAGTGTCTCAAACACTATTGATAGAACCACATCAAATTGTGGTTATACTTTTATAGTGACTAACCAATGATAAACATGAAAAGTCTATGTGTTTTGGCAGTGACTCTGAAGTCACATATTTTCTCAAGAATGAAGTCCAAAACATTAGCAATGATTTCATCACATCTATTGTATTGAAGGATACACCCAGGTTCACCAAGGATCATCTTGGCCATGAGTATTTTCATGTAACACATGCCTGACATTTCCAAATGCACTAAATTCAAGATTAGGTGGGAGTATTTATTTTAAGATGATTCATGACATCAGTCATTGTGTCCACCCGTGGCCTATTGCCACTACAACTCCACCTTCTGCAATGGCTATTCTCTTGATAGCTAAGTATATATATGTTGCATTTTATATGTCATCAACTTCACTTAGTTCTCAAACTAAGTAATTATGGATGAATATTTATTCACTACAATTTTTCCCTTGAGAGAAACATGCTGCCATGAGCACATCATGATTGATCACCCATTTGATTTCAAAACATCAAGTCTATTGCATCTCACAATTCTGTCACTTTAATCAACTTTAAGTTGAGATCTCGTGATCAAATATTTTCCTATATACAGATCCAGTTGAAAAGCCCTTAATGCACTTTACATCCTCTTAAGATGGTACTACCTTTTTTTATGGTCAAGAAACATGGAATTTCTTAAAATCATCAGATTCACCCAATGGGTGCTATACCATAATTTAAAATTCATGCTAGTATCGAGAATAGTATGCAAGTTAGTTGTCACAAAATAGAACTATGAGGAATTCGAAGTAAAGTGGAGGCTAATAGACAACCAAAGACGGAATTATCTCTTAAGAATCGGTCATTTTCAAATGATCAAAAGACAACTCTCAAGTTTATCAGATGCGTGGTTATATAAATATTGTACCTATGATTACCAAACCCTCAAACATATGGTCGAACCACATCACAAATTTATTAAAAGGCAAATAAGTTCAATGGGATAAATTTGAAAATTTGCAAATAATAACCAGATTCTGGTAAAGAATTGTTCTCAGAATCTTCATCAGAAGGAGGACCAAAATCTAGTGCAGAAAATGGAGGATGAACTCATTTGCACTCAATAATATCGGAGACCTTAGGTAATCTCCTAATTATTCCCAAAAATAGCATTAACCTGTACTTGTACTACTACATGTAGTAGGATATTCAATATCCCATCACTTGGATACAATATTTAATAAATTTGATAGCATGGTTAAATTCATACTTAGTATTGTTGCGTACGAAATAATTTTCTAAATATTAATAAATTAAATGT
>NW_021212498.1:0-721 GCF_002162155.2 Triticum dicoccoides | reverse complement strand
GTATGTGTGGGGAAACAAGAGATAGGGTTGATTTCGGACCCCTCCACCAAGGGCCACGAAATTCCCCCCTCTTCCTCCATATATACAGCCCTTAGGGCATCGTTTAGACTTTGGGTTTTGTTTAGATTAAAAGTTCGCCATAGCTGCAACTTCGCGTACTTCGTTTGTGTTCAACGACCAGACAAAGGCGTCACAGAACCCCACCTTGATCAATAAAGCTTTCATCTTATATTCGCAATATCCAGATTGCAATCTTAGTTTCTTGCTTGTTCTTCGTTTGCTCGCAGGAAACAGACCCTCGTGGTCAGGTTGATCGTGCTCCGGCGTGGTCAATAACCTCTCGGAGTTGGTTTAGCGATTGCTAAGGCGCGACGTCCTCGCACGTTCGTAGTCGGATCGTCAAAGTCGACTTCCACCAAAGCGATACCCATCATCTCATCGAAAGACGGGACACCTTGCCGGAGTCGGGTAGCCACGCTCCGTTTAGGCCCAAAATTTTTCGAAAACGCATTTTTCCAAAAAATTTCTGGCTATCCTATTTTTAGGTGTTTCTGAGTGTTTTGAGACAGGTGCCATTATAGGAAGTTTTTTTTGACCCGTTTCCAGTTTTTGGGTCCGGGCAGTCGAAAAAAAAAAAATTGGTCGAAAAAATTTCGTGCCCATACTGTCAGTTTGAGCTAGGAAGAGTTTTGAGACACTCGCCATTATAGTGATTTTTCGC
>NW_021212497.1:0-684 GCF_002162155.2 Triticum dicoccoides | reverse complement strand
GGAAACCACTGCGGGACCCCAAAACAGTGACTAATAGTCCATCAAACGGGCCAGAATCGGCCGAAACTGCCAGTGTTGATGACCGACACATAAGCGGACCTTGGTGTTCAACAATTATGGAAATCGCTTCGGGACCCCAAAACGGTGAGTAATAATCCAAGAAACGGGGTAGAATCGGCCAAAACTGCGAGTGTTGATGACCGACACGTAAATGCACTCCAGGGTTCGTTAATCGTGGAAATCACTCCGGGACCCCAAAATAGTGGGTAATAGTCAACGAATCTGGCCAGAATCGGTCAAAACTGCCAGTGTTGATGACCGACATATAAGCGCACCTTGGTGTTTAACAACTATGGCAATCATTTTGGGACCCCAAAACAATGAGTAATAATCCAAGAAACGGGTCAGAAACGGCCAAAATTACGAGTGTTGATGACCGACACGTAAACGTACCACAGGGTTCGTTAACCATGGAAACCACTCTGGGACCCCAAAACAGTGACTAATAGTCCATCAAACGGGCCGGAATCGGCCAAAACTGCCAGTGTTGATGACCGACACGTAAGCGGACCTTGGTGTTAAACAATTATGGAAATCGCTTCAGGGCTCCAAAACGGTGAGTAACAATGCAAGAAACGGGCCAGAATCGGCCAAAACTGCGAGTGTTGATGACCGACACGTAAA
>NW_021212496.1:0-654 GCF_002162155.2 Triticum dicoccoides | reverse complement strand
TTTCGATGAACTCGAGCTTGTCGCCAAGATGACCATAAGCTCCAAAACTCACAAAGAGAAGAACCAAACAAGGACCGATAATATAGTAAGAAGAGGAAGGGGAGGTATGCCAACAAATAGAGGAGTGAAACCTCCAACTGAGAAGAACCGACATAACCTCCAACATCGAAAACATCATAGAAGATGCGAGTGAACTCCGTTTTCGATGAACTCGAGCTTGTCACCAAGATAACCATAAGCTCCAAAACTCACAAAGAGAAGAACCAAACAAGAACCGATAATATAGTAAGAAGAGGCAGGGGAGGTATGCCAACAAATAGAGGAGTGAAACCTCCAACTGAGAAGAACCGTCATAACCTCCAACATCGAAAACATCATAGAAGATGCGAGTGTACTCCGTTTTTGATGAACTCGAGCTTGTCACCAAGATGACCATAAGCTCCAAAACTCACAAAGAGAAGGACCAAACAAGAACCGATAATATAGTAAGAAGAGGCAGGGGAGGTATGCCAACTAATAGAGGAGTGAAACCTCCAACCGAGAAGAACCGGCATAACCTCCAACATCGAAACATCATTGAAGATGCGAGTGAACTCCGTTTTCGATGAACTCGAGCTTGTCACCAAGATGACCATAAGCTCCAAAACTCACAAA
>NW_021212495.1:0-1337 GCF_002162155.2 Triticum dicoccoides | reverse complement strand
ATGCTTAAGAAATGACATATTTTAGCTCCTAAATGAGTTCATATGCTTATATAGCTCCAAAATGACATAATAACCTTACTTAGCTCTAAAATGACCTATTTAACCTAGGATAGCTCTAAAATGACCTATACTTAGCATTTTTCCTCCAAAATGACTCAATATGCTTAGCTAGCTCAAAAATTACATAATAAGCTTAATTAGCTCCAAAATGACCTATATAACCTAGGATAGCTCCAAAATGACCTATAGTTAGAATTTTTCCTCCAAAATGACTTAATATGCTTAGCTAGCTTAAAAATGACCTATTTAACCTAGGATAGCTCTAAAATGACCTATACTTAGCATCTTTTACTCCAAAATTACTTAATATGCTTAACTAGCTCTAAAATGACATAATATGCTTAAGAAATGACATATTTTAGCTCCTAAATGAGTTCATATGCTTAGCTAGCTCCAAAATGACATAATAACCTTACTTAGCTCTAAAATGACCTATTTAACCTAGGATAGCTCTAAAATGACCTATACTTAGCATTTTTTTGCTCCAAAATGACTCAATATGCTTAGCTAGCTCAAAAATTACATAATAAGCTTAATTAGCTCCAAAATGACCTATTTAACCTAGGATAGCTCTAAAATGACCTATACTTAGAATTTTTTCCTCCAAAATGACTTAATATGCTTAGCTAGCTTCAAAATGACCTATTTAACCTAGGATAGCTCTAACATGACCTATACTTAGCATCTTTTCCTCCAAAATGACTTAATATGCTTAACTAGCTCTAAAATGACATAATATGCTTAAGAAATGACATATTTTAGCTCCTAAATGAGTTCATATGTTTATATAGCTCCAAAATGACATAATAACCTTACTTAGCTCTAAAATGACCTATTTAACCTAGGATAGCTCTAAAATGACCTATACTTAGCATTTTTCCTCCAAAATGACTCAATATGCTTAGCTAGCTCAAAAATTACATAATAAGCTTAATTAGCTCCAAAATGACCTATATAACCTAGGATAGCTCCAAAATGACCTATAGTTAGAATTTTTTCCTCCAAAATGACTTAATATGCTTAGCTAGCTTAAAAATGACCTATTTAACCTAGGATAGCTCTAAAATGACCTATACTTAGCATCTTTTACTCCAAAATTACTTAATATGCTTAACTAGCTCTAAAATGACATAATATGCTTAAGAAATGACATATTTTAGCTCCTAAATGAGTTCATATGCTTAGCTAGCTCCAAAATGACATAATAACCTTACTTAGCTCTAAAATGACCTATTTAACCTAGGATAGCTCTAAAATGACCTATACTTAGCATTTTT
>NW_021212494.1:0-1093 GCF_002162155.2 Triticum dicoccoides | reverse complement strand
ACATTAGAATCATTACCAAGAAACGAAAGTACCTGGTAATTTAGTTGGCGTGCACGAGCTCTAGTAATTGGTCCAGTATGTATAGCAGCAGGGGCTGTGGGTGTAACAATTGTATTGATGTCCTCATCATCCTCCCCTTCTTGAAATGAAGTCGTCCTCGACGGAAGTCCATCTTCCTCACCCAAATAAGGCTTCAAATCTGCAATGTTAAAAGTGGGACTAACCCCAAAATCTGCAGGCAGCTCAAGTTTATATGCATTATCATTTATTTTCTCTAACACCTTAAAGGGACCATCAGCACGTGGCATTAGCTTTGATTTGCGCAAATCAGGAAATCTATCCTTACGCAAATGTAACCAAACAAGATCTCCAGGTGCAAACACAACATGTTTTCTACCCTTATCTCCAGCAAGTTTATATTTAGCATTCATACGCTCAATGTTTTCCTTAGTTAACTCATGCATTGTAAAAATCAATTCAGCACGTTGTTTAGCATCAAAATTAACCTTCTCCGAAGATGGAAGAGGCAACAAATCAATAGGTGCACGAGGTAGGAAACCATACACAACTTCAACAGGGCACATCTTAGTAGTAGAATGCAATGAACGATTATAAGCAAATTCAATATGAGGCAAGCATTCTTCCCACATTTTCTTATTATTCTTCAAAACAGCCCTAAGCATAGTAGACAACGTTCTATTGACTACTTCAGTTTGTCCATCAGTTTGGGGGTGACAAGTAGTACTAAAAAGCAGTTTAGTCCCCAACTTAGCCCATAAACATCTCCAAAAGTGGCTAAGAAATTTAGTATCACGATCTGAAACAATAGTATTTGGCACACCATGCAAGCGAATAATTTCACGAAAGAACAAATCAGCAACATTAACAGCATCATCGCTTTTATGACATGGTATAAAGTGTGCCATTTTCGAGAATCTATCCACGACAACAAATATGCTATCCCTCCCCTTCTTTGTTCGAGGTAAACCTAAAACAAAGTCCATAGATATATCCTCCCAAGGAACACTAGGTACAGGCAAAGGCATATATAAACCATGAGGATTGAGTCGTGACTTAGCTTTTTGACATGTAG
>NW_021212493.1:0-1870 GCF_002162155.2 Triticum dicoccoides | reverse complement strand
CAAGATCGACACGTAATTGCCTACGCTTCACGGCAATTGCACCCACATGAGGAGAATTATCCCACTCATGATCTAGAGCTTGCAGCCGTAGTCTATGCACTTAAGACCTGGCGACATTACCTCCTCGGTAATCGTTGCGAAATATTCACTGATCACCAAAGTCTGAAGTATATTTTCACCCAACCGGATTTGAATCTCAGGCAGAGACGTTGGGTTGAATTGATCACCGACTTCGACTTAGGAATAACCTACACCCCAGGGAAAGCCAACGTCATGGCTGATGCGCTAAGTCGTAAATCTTATTGTAACAACCTGATGTTACAACAAAGTCAACCGCTTCTCCATGAGGAATTTCGGAAGCTTAACCTTCATATTGTTCCTCAAGGTTTTCTCTCCACCATGGTGGCAAAACCTACCCTTACAGATCAAATTATCAAAGCACAGAAGGTAGATCCGGGAATCTCCCCCATCAAGAGGAACATTCAGAAAGGAATTGCGAATTGTTTCTCCATTAATGATCAAGGAGTCGTATACTTTGGGAATCGATTAGTAGTTCCCAAAGTGCGCAACCTAAGGCGATTAATCCTTAAGGAAGCTCATGAATCTCCTCTCACTATTCATCCCGGTAGTACTAAAATGTATCAGGACCTACGCCAGAGGTTCTGGTGGACTAGGATGAAGAGAGAAATTGCTCAGTATATTGCAAATTGCGACGTCTGTCGTCGTGTAAAAGCAGAGCATCAACGGCCTGCTGGCACCCTTCAACCCTTAGCTATTCCTGAATGGAAATGGGATAAAATTGGTATGGATTTCATTACCGGGTTTCCCAGGACCAAGAGAGGGAATAATGCTATTTTTGTCGTGGTCGATCGTCTTTCCAAAGTAGCCCATTTCTTACCTGTTCGTGAGAGTATAACCGCTAGTCAGCTGGCAGACTTATACATCTCCCGAATAGTGTCCCTTCATGGTGTCCCTTTGGAAATTAACTCGGATCGAGGAAGTCTTTTCACCTCTCGATTTTGGGAAAGTTTCGAAAATGCTATGGGAACCCGTCTTTCCTTTAGCACCGCTTTCCACCCTCAGTCGAGTGGTCAAGTGGAACGCGTCAACCAAATTCTAGAAGACATGCTTCGAGCCTCTGTTATCTCATTCGGAATGGACTGGGAGAAGTGCCTTCCATTTTCCGAATTCGCTTACAACAACAGCTATCAATCTAGCTTGGGTAAAGCCCCTTTTGAAGTTCTCTATGGACGACGATGTCGAACACCCCTTAACTGGTCAGAGACCGGGGAAAGACAATTCTTTGGCCCGGATATGATTCAGGAAGCAGAAGAACAAGTTCGTATCGTTCGTGAAAAGTTGAAAACAGCCCAATCTCGTCAAAAGAGTCAATATGACCGAGAACATAAGGCTATGACCTTCGAGGTTGACGAGAAGGCTTATCTTCGGGTCACCCCTCTGAAGGGAACCCATCGTTTCGGTATCAAAGGCAAATTGGCTCCTCGTTATATTGGACCTTTTCGCATTCTTGCCAAACGAGGAGAAGTTGCCTACCAGTTGGAACTACCTCCGCACCTCTCCAGAGTTCACGATGTCTTCCACGTTTCTCAACTCAGGCGTTGCTTCTCGGATCCTATCCGTGAAGTGGACCACGAAACGCTTGATCTCCAGGATAATCTTACATATCGAGAGTACCCCATTCGTATCCTCGATCAGGCCGAGCGTACCACTCGACGCCAGAACATCAAGTTCCTCAAAGTTCAATGGTCGCACCATTCTGAGGATGAAGCAACTTGGGAAAGGGAGGATCGTCTTCGACTCGAGTACCCCGCTTTCTTCCCGGAGGAACCCAAATCTCGGGACGAGATTC
>NW_021212492.1:0-625 GCF_002162155.2 Triticum dicoccoides | reverse complement strand
CTACTCAACCGCCGCCGCCGACCCCCCGCACCCCGCGCACCGTCTTATAAAAAAAATTAGTATCAAACAGCTTTTTAAATGCTACTGTCTTATAAAAAAATATTACTGTTATTATTTAAACAAGTTTGAACATATTTAAACATAAATAAGTATCAAACAGCTTTTTAAATGCTAAAAAAAATTTGTGGAGCCTGGGAGTCGAACCCAGGACCTCCTGGTGTGAGAACTGGCTGCTGACCAGTTGAGCTAGTAGAGTGGGCTTGACATAGATAGGTTCTGGTACTACATAACCTTTCGGCTCGAGTTGAAATAAAAAAAAATACTAATGGCGCACCACGGTGAGGTGCACCATTAGTATGGACATGCTAATGGCGCACCACGGTGAGGTGCGCCATTAGTATTGTGGCCCCCCTTCGCCTGATCCCCCCTTCGCCCGATCACCCCTTCGCCCGATCCCCCTCGCCAGTTCTCTCCCTCTCGATCCACCGCCGCCGCCGCCGCTGCCCTCGCCCTCGCCCTCGCCCTCGCCCTCTCCCTCCCTCGCCCTCTCCTCGCCGCCCGGACGCCGCCCGGACGCCGCGCCGACGCCGCCTCGACCCCGCCCCGACCCCGCCGCCCGGACGCC
>NW_021212491.1:0-678 GCF_002162155.2 Triticum dicoccoides | reverse complement strand
CTAGCCATGGCCGACGCCATCGCCGCCACCCCCACGCCGTAGCCACGCCCTCCGTCCACCCCACGCTGTGCCACCGTGTCCAGGAGCTCCGCCGCTGTCTACTTCATCGAGCAGCCGAGCCCCGTGTGCTCGTGCGGCCCGAGACCACCGCACCGACCTCGCCCGAGCTCACCATCGCCGGAGATCCCCTTCAACGCCGTCGCCGCCTCAGCTCGTCCCCGCCTCACCGGTGGCCTCTACGGGAGCGCTGTGAGCCTAGCTACTCCTCCGACCCTCTCTCTCTCATTCCTGAGCCGTGTAGCCACCGCACGAGGATCACACGCCCGCACCGCCGCGGACCTCGTCGCCGACGTGCTTCCGGCCACACTCCGGCCACAAGATGGTGTCCATCTTACTCACCAAGTCCCGCAACACCTAGCTAGCTACTCCACGAGCCTCACCGACCCCTCTAGCGCCAAGTTCACCTCCGACCGAGCCTCGGTGGCCGCCAAAGTCGTCGCCGGCGCCAACTCCGGCCACCCCGACCTCAACGGACTCCGCCAAGAGCTGCGGTTTGTCCTCAGCTCCCCTCCGGTGGTCTCCGCGGCCCATTTGGTGGCCGAAATGACCAAAACCACTCCCGCCGCCGCGTCGGGCTCGCCGGCGGCTAAACGCCGGTGCAGCCGACCCGGGTTTGAC
>NW_021212490.1:0-2462 GCF_002162155.2 Triticum dicoccoides | reverse complement strand
TTTCTTGTTATTCTTCAAAACAGCCCTAAGCATAGTAGACAATGTTCTATTGACTACTTCAGTTTGTCCATCAGTTTGGGGGTGACAAGTAGTACTAAAAAGCAACTTAGTCCCCAACTTAGCCCATAAACATCTTCAAAAGTGGCTAAGAAATTTAGTATCACGATCTGAAACAATAGTATTTGGCACACCATGCAAGCGAATAATTTCACGAAAGAACAAATCAGCAACATTAACAGCATCATCGCTTTTATGACATGGTATAAAGTTTGCCATTTTCGAGAACCTATCCACGAAAACAAATATGCTATCCCTCCCCTTCTTTGTTCAAGGTAAACCTAAAACAAAGTCCATAGATATATCCTCCCAAGGAACACTAGGTACAGGCAAAGGCATATATAAACCATGAGGATTGAGTCGTGACTTAGCTTTTTGACATGTAGTGCAGCGAGCAACAAAACGCTCAACATCCCGTCTCATCTTTGGCCAAAAGAAATGTGTAGCAAGTATATCCTCCATCTTCTTGACGCCAAAGTGTCCCATTAATCCTCCTCCATGCGCGTCTTGCAACAACAAAAGACGAACGGAGCTAGCTGGAATGCATAGCTTGTTAGCACGAAACACAAATCCATCGTTAAGAATGAACTTGTTCCAAGTTCTCCCTTCCTTACAATTCTGCAATACATCTTTAAATTCAACATCATGAACATATTGATCTTTGATGAATTCTCAAACCAAATATTTTAAAGTCAAGTTGTGAAATCATAGTATAACGACGAGACAATGCATCAGCAATAACATTTTCTTCACCCTTCTTGTGTTTAATGACATAAGGGAAAGTCTCAATGAATTCAACCCATTTAGCATGTCTACGGTTCAGTTTTGCTTGACTTTTAATGTGTTTCAAAGATTCATGATCAGAATGTATAACAAATTCCTTGGGCCATAAATAATGTTGCCATGTTTCTAAGGTCCGAACAAGAGCTTATAATTCTTTATCATAAGTAGAATAGTTCAGACAAGGCCCACTCAATTTTTCAGAAAAGTATGCAACAGGTTTGCCATCTTGTAATAACACACCTCCTAATCCAATTCCACTAGCATCACATTCAAGCTCAAAAGTCTTATTGAAATTAAGAAGTTGAAGTAAAGGAGCATGTGTCAACTTATCTTTCAATACCGTGAAGGCTTCTTCCTGTGCGGTACCCCAAACAAAAGGCACATCCTTCTTTGTAAGCTCGTTGAGAGGTGCAGCAATGGTGCTGAAATTTCTCACAAAACGCCTATAGAAACCAGCGAGGCCAAGGAAACTCCTCACTTGTGTGAATGTTTTGGGCTGCGGCCAACTCTCAATAGCTTCAATCTTGGCATTATCAACTTCAATTCCATGTGGAGTAACAACATAGCCACGAAAAGATACTCGGTCGGTGCAAAAGGTGCACTTTCCAAGGTTACCAAACAAACGTGCATCACGTAGAGAAATAAAAACAACACGTAAATGTTCCAAATGTTCCTCCAAAGATTTGCTATAAATCAATATGTCATCAAAGTAAACTACCACAAATCGTCCAATGAAACACGTAAAACTTCGTTCATTAACCTCATGAAAGTACTAGGTGCATTAGTTAACCCAAAAGGCATGACTAACCACTCATATAATCCAAACTTAGTTTTAAATGTTGTTTTCCATTCATCTCCCAATTTCATACGAATTTGATGGTATCCACTATGCAAATCAACTTTGGAGAATATTGTAGAGCCACTCAATTCATCAAGCATATCATCTAGCCTAGGAATAGGATGACGATAACGAATAGTAATATTGTCGATGCCTCTACAATCAACGCACATACGCGACGTACCATCATTTTTCGGCACTAAAATGATAGGAACAGCGCAAGGACTAAGGGATTCGCGTATATAACCTTTGTCGAGCAGTTCTTGTACTTGACGCATAATCTCCTTCATCTCCTCTGGATTGGTATGGTATGGTGCACGGTTGGGTAATGATGCACCGGGAATTAAGTCAATTTGATGCTCAATCCCTCGAATAGGTGGTAATCCCGGTGGCACGTCTTGTTGAAAGACGTCAGCGAACTCCTGCAAAATGTTAGTGACAGCAGGAGGCAAAGAGGAAAGCACGTCCTCGAATGAAAATAATGCCTCTTTGCACACAAAAGCATAGCAAACAGATTTGCTAAAATCTAGATCATCAATATCAGATTTGGTGGCAAGTAAACATGCACTTTTCAATTTAATTTCAGAAGCAACACTAGATTGTTTATTATTAGGCTGCATTTGTTGCTCAAATTCTTTTGCCACAATCTGATTTTCACTCTTATTTTTCTCCTGTTTTGCTTTATTAGCTCTATTAATATCATCTTTCAAAATGGAATCAGGAGTCATAGGAAGCAAAGTAATATTTTTATCCATATGAACAAGAGTATACTGATTGTTTCTAC
>NW_021212489.1:0-1682 GCF_002162155.2 Triticum dicoccoides | reverse complement strand
ATTATTCTTTATGGCAATGGTGGATAATCTATTTATATTATTAAAACAAGGGAAATAGTATCTCGCGAACGGCAGATTTTCTGGCACTCTCAGCAAACGCTTTGATGGTTGTCGGATTAAGCGCAGAAATCCTGAAGCGGTGGATATATATCCATGTCAGCCACAGACACCTGGTCTTTTGGGATGACTCCTAATCTTAATCCGGCTTGAAGATATACCTGAATTTTCTTTAAAAACGTAGCATCAAAAGAAATGGTTTGTGTAAGCACCACCAGCAGCAGGCCATCTCTTCCTTCAAATGGGTTGAAAATTGTACTAATCCAACGTAGTTAATGGTATATGGGCACACAAGGCTGATTTTGATTCAGTTTTACGAAGCATATGATTTGGGTTCAGTTTTTAGTGCATATAGGCTGCTTTTCTGTTCAGTGAAACGTGAATCAATCTTCTCGAGAAGAAATGAAGAAAGCAGAGATGAAAGACCTCTGGCCAAGCGGCTGCGTGTTTGACGGCGAGGAGTCCCCTGATGGTGGCACTAACGACCTAGGCCAGGTGGCATCTCCCTGACGGCCCGACGGAGAGGGACTGGTAGGCGGTCCAGGCAGTGTCCTTGATAGTTCGACGGCCTGACACCAACGGATAGCCAGATGGCGTCCCTGACAATCCGACGATGATGGGACGGCCAGGCGGTCCAGGCGGCGCCTCCGACGCGCCCCTGCCCGTCGACCAGGCGGTCTAGGCGGCTTTCCCGACAGCCGACGTTCTTGAAGTTGCGGCGGCATCGCTACGGTCGAGGCCACACCAAGGCGATGGGTAGGGGCGGCAGGAGATGTGAGGGGCGGCGTCCTTGAAGCTGCTGCAGGTCCAGGCGATTGGGGTGGCGTGCGTTGCTAAAGCGGGGTGATCGGGCGGCGTCGTGGGGCGGTTTGCTATGGCAGTTTCCTTTCGTGTGAAAGGGCATGTAAGGAAGGGGATCGGGGAGAGAAAGGATTGATTAGCAGTAAACACATTTAGCACTGAACATGTTTAGTTGCTCATCATTAGGACAATAAGTACTGTCGGATTAACGCTAATGGATGGTCGAGATCTGTTGGATCTGCCTCACTGGGTCTTTCTATATTGGTATATAGATTTTGTATCATAGAAATTTTTTGTTGCATCTAACAAAAATGTAGGTATATATGTCTTTCCAAGACGGAAATGTTTTAAGTCTACCTACATGGCGGTTTTTGGAGAATTAATTACCATTCCATTATTACAAATTCTCTCATGCGTGCTAGTGTTTTGCCATGTATCATGACAAATTCTGTTTTCAAATTGGACCTGGAAAAAATTGTTTTTACTATGGCATTTTATTTTAGATACCATGACAATTATTGCGAACTTATAATATATTTTATCATGATGGCAAATATAGTGGACTTAACATGACAAATTTATCTTAAGTAGATTGGCAAATCCCTAATTTTGACATACAATATACTCGCCATGAGTTTGTATATGCTTTTATATTGTTTTTGCCATAGGTCATGGTAAATTTTTCTATTATTTTTGTTTTATGTTTTTTAAATCACGGAAGTTTCTCTATGTTATTTGTGTTCAATTTTTTATATAGCTTTTTTTGGCCATGGATCATGACAATTTTGGTCATACATACCATTTTGTACCATAGTATTTTTTTT
>NW_021212488.1:0-719 GCF_002162155.2 Triticum dicoccoides | reverse complement strand
AATATTACTCATCGTTTTCGGGTCCCGAAGTGATTTCCATAGTTGTTGAACCCCAAGGTGCGCTTACGTGTTGCTCATCAACACTCGCAGTTTTGGCCGATTCTGGCCAGTTTCATGCACTATTACTCACCGTTACGGGGTCCCGGAGTGATTTTCGTGGTTATCAAACTCCAAGGTGCACTTACGTGTCGATCATCAACACTCGCGGTTTCAGCCGTTTATGGCCCGTTTCATGGACTATTACTCGTCGTTTTGGGGTCCCAAAGCGATTCTCGTTTCATGGATTATTACTCGCGGTTTCATGCACTATTACTCAGCGTTTTGGGGACCCAGAGCGATTTCCACGATTGATGAACCCCGGGGTGCGTTTATGTGTCCGTCGTCAACACTCACAGTTTTGTCCAATTCTGACCCGTTTCGTGGACTATTATTCACCATTTTGGGGTCCCAAAGCGATTTCCATAGTTGTTGAACCCCAAGGTGTGCTTACGTATCGGTCATCAACAATCACAGTTTTGGCCGATTCTGGCATGTTTCTTGGACTATTACTCTGTATTGGGGTCCCGGAGTCATTTCCACAATTGACGAACCCCGGGGTGCGTTTACGTGTTGGTCTTCACCTCTCACAGTTTTGTCCAATTCTGACCCGTTTCGTGGACTATTACTCAACGTTTTGGGGTCCCGACGCGATTTTCATAGTTGTTGAACCCCAAGGTGTG
>NW_021212487.1:0-2321 GCF_002162155.2 Triticum dicoccoides | reverse complement strand
GAACTGTGGAAAGTTGCATGGCAATATATCTCGGAATGGCTATGGAAATGCCATAATAGGTAGGTATGGTGGCTGTTTTGAGGAAGGTATATGGTGGGTTTATGGTACCGGCGAAAGTTGCGCGGTACTAGAGAGGCTAGCAATGGTGGAAGGGTGAGAGTGCGTATAATCCATGGACTCAACATTAGTCATAAAGAACTCACATACTTATTGCAAAAATCTATTAGTTATCGAAACAAAGTACTTCGAGCATGCTCCTAGGGGGATAGATTGGTAGGAAAAGACCATCGCTCGTCCCCGACCGCCACTCATAAGGAAGACAATCAATAAATAAATCATGCTCCGACTTCATCACATAACGGTTCACCATACGTGCATGCTACGGGAATCACAAACTTTAACACAAGCATCTCTGAAATTCACAACTACTCAACTAGCATGACTATAATATTACCATCCTCATATCTCAAAACAATCATCAAGTGTCAAACTTCTCATAGTATTCAATGCACTTTATATGAAAGTTTTTATTATATCCCTCTTGGATGCCCATCATATTAGGACTAAATTCATAACCAAAGCAAATTACCCTGCTGTTTAGGACTCTCAAAATAATATAAGTGAAGCATGATAGTTCATCTATTTCTATAAAATAAAACCACCACCGTGCTCTAAAAAGATATAAGTGAAGCACTAGAGCAACAACAAACTACTCCGAAAAATATAAGTGAAGCTCGATGAGTAGTCGAATAATTATGCAACTATGTGAAGAATCTCTAACATTTAATAATTTCATATCTTGGTATTTTATTCAAACAGCAAGCAAAACTAAATAAAATAAAATGACGCTCCAAGCATAACACATATCATGTGGTGAATAAAAATATAGCTCCAAGTAAAGTTACCGATGAACGAAGACGAAAGAGGGGATGCCATTCGGGGCATCCCAAGCTTAGGCTCTTGGTTGTCCTTGAATATTACCTTGGGGTGCCTTAGGCATCCCCAAGCTTAGGCTCTTGCCACTCCTTATTCCATAGTCCATCGAATCTTCACCCAAAACTTGAAAACTTCACAACACAAAACTTAACAGAAAACTCGTAAGCTCCGTTAGTATAAGAAAATAAATCACCACTTAGGTACTGTAATTAATTAATTCATTATTTATATTGGTGTTAAACCTAATGTATTACAACTTCTCTATGGTTTATAAACTATTTTACTAGCCATGGATTCATCAAAATAAGCAAACAACACACTAAAACAGAACCTGTCAAAAACAGAACAGTCTGTAGTAATCTGGATCAAACGTATACTTCTGGAACTCATAAAATTCTCAAATAAATTGTTGGACGTGAGTAATTTATCTATTAATCATCTACAAAAAGAATTAACTAAATAGCACTCTCCAAATAAAAATGGCAGCAATTCTCGTGAGCGCTAAAGTTTCTGTTTTTTACAGCATGATCATAAAGACTTCACCCAAGTCTTCCCAAAGGTTCTACTTGGCACAAACTCTAATTAAACACATAAAAACACATCTAAACAGAGGCTATATGAATTATTTATTACTAAACAGGAGAAAAAGGCAAGGAACTAAAATAAAATTGGGTTGCCTCCCAACAAGCGCTATCGTTTAACGCCCCTAGCTAGGCATGATGATTTCAATGATGCTCACATAAAAGATAAGAATTGTTACATAAAGAGAGAATCATGAAGAATATGACTAGAACATTTAAGTCTAACCCACTTCCTATGCATAGTGATTTTGTGAGCAAACAACTTGTGGGAACAAGAATCAACTTGCATAGGAAGGTAAAACAAGCATAACTTCAAAACTTTAAGCACATAGAGAGGAAACTTGATATTATTGAAATTCCTACAACCATATATTCCTCCCTCATAATAACTTTCCATAGCATCACGAATGAATTCAACAATAGAACCAGTACATAAATCATTCTTTTCATGATCTACAAGCATATAATTTTTATTACTCTCCACATAAGCAAAATTCTTCTCATTCGGAATAGTGGGAGTATCATAAGAAACTCAAATACTATAAATTGTTTCCACATTAAAAGAGTAATGTTCAAAAAAGGGGTAACCATAATCATGACAAGTTTTATAAATATAATCACTACTTTTTATAGCATAAGTATCATCACAATAATCATCATAAGTAGGAGGCATGCTATCATCATTATAAATTTGCATGTCAAAACTTGGGAGACTAAAAATATCATCTTCATTAAATGTAGCATCCCCAAGCTTGGGTGTCGGTGTACTAGAATAGGGGTACCCTAGTACCCCGAACTTGTGCA
>NW_021212486.1:0-709 GCF_002162155.2 Triticum dicoccoides | reverse complement strand
GACAGAGATAAAAATCAAACCAATATTTTTAGTGGCTCATGGACATTTATTTTGGGCATTTGGAATTAATGCATAAATATTTGCATTGGAAATATATTTCTATATATATTAATATATGTCCAAATATTATGCCAATTATAAAGGAGCTCTGGAATAATATATCTAGCCCCTGCAAAAATTGGCATAAGTTAAATAAATGATTTAATATATTATTTAAATCAAAACAAATGTCAGAAATTAGAAAACAGAAAAAAAAATAAAAGGGAGAAGCTTACCTGGGCTCCTCCCTGTGCAGCCCATCCAGCTGGCCGGCCCAGCCAGCAGGCGGCCCAGCCCGTCTCCCTCCTCTGTCGTCTTCGTCCCGACAGAGGGAGGGGAGTGTGGCCGGCGCGCGCGCGCGCCACCGCGCCACGCCACCTCTCTCCCTGCCTGCCTTCCCTCCCCTCCTCGCCTCGATGCCCCTGGACGACGCCACGCCTCCCCCCCTGCTCTCTCTCACTCGCCCTCGGCTCTTCCCTCCTCTCCCTCGTTCTCTCTCTCTCACATAGCCGAACACCACCGTCGCCGCCGTCCGCCATAGCAGCCGTCTCCGGCCACCCCTCGCTCCCCCGACTAGCTCAGAAGCTCCGCCACAACCCCCTCTTCCTGCCCACCGCTCCACGGGCCTCCGGAAGCCCTGCATCGCCGCCACGTCGCCGTTCCCCTCTTC
>NW_021212485.1:0-713 GCF_002162155.2 Triticum dicoccoides | reverse complement strand
CTAGGACCCCAAAATAGTGAGTTCATGAAATGGGCCAGAATAGGCCAAAACTGCCAGTGTGGATGACCGACACGTAAGCGCACCTTGGGGTTCAACAATTATGGAAATCCCTTTGGGACCCCAAAACGGTGAGTAATAATCCAAGAAACGGGCCCGAATCGGCCAAAACTGTGAGTGTTGATGACCGACACGTAAATGCACTCCAGGGTTCGTTAATCGTGGAAATCACTCCGGGACCCCAAAATAGTGAGTAATAGTCCACGAAATGGGCCAGAATCGGCCAAAACAGCCAGTGTTGATGACCAACACATAAACGCACCCCAGGGTTCGTTAATCGTGGAAATCACTCTAGGACCCCAAAATAGTGAGTCCATGAAATGGGCCAGAATAGGCCAAAACTGCCAGTGTGGATGACCGACACGTAAGCGCACCTTGGGGTTCAACAATTCTGGAAATCGCTTCGGGACCCCAAAACGGTGAGTAATAATCCAAGAAATGGGTCAGAATCGGCAAAAATTATGAGTGTTGATGACCGACACGTAAACACACCACAGGGTTCGCTAACCATGGAAACCACTGCGGGACCCCAAAACAGTGACTAATAGTCCATCAAACGGGCTAGAATCGGCCAAAACAGCCAGTGTTGATGACCGACACGTAAGCGGACCTTGGGGTTAAACAATTATGGAAATCGCTTCGGGGCCCCAAAAAGG
>NW_021212484.1:0-1871 GCF_002162155.2 Triticum dicoccoides | reverse complement strand
GGGCCGTTAGATAGGTTGGCCTGGCTCCTGGGCAACGGTGCCAGTGAGCGGTACTCCAGGTGACCGGACGGATCATCACGAGGTGGCGTTCGGCACGGTACACTAGGCAGCACGCGGACAAATCGGTTGATGAGGGTTTGGCGACCGCGGCGACACAACAAGCTAGGCAGCACGAGCAGTTGCTGGCGTGTAAGAAAACGTAGCAAAGAAGCAAGCCAGCATCATCGTCCAGCTACTTTGCCATGCACACGTAGTCACGTACTAGATGGCTTAGCTGCTGCCTGATGGATGGATGCATGGCGGGTAGGGTGCTGATTGTGTCTGCTAGCAACGCATGCATCGCGCGGCCGTTCTGTTCAAGGCGTCCTGTGAGGGAGGGTGCGCTCGAATCAACGAGCCAGCGCAGCGACGCTCCGTGGCCGGGTCCAAAATACAGTATAATCAAGTGAACCATCGATCGAACTCCCAACCCATCGCTCACTCCTAAATGCTGCATCCAGCTGAGCTATCCCAAGGCTTTGTTTTAGAAAAGAAGATTAGGATTCACATTAAATAGTAGCACCGCTCTTTTTCATTCTATTTGACTAATAATTTATATATGTGTGCAATCTGAAAGCAGCAAGCCGTCTCACGAATCAATGGAAGGAATTAACGAGGGAGAGAAAAGCGATAAAATAAAGAAGGAAAAAGACGTGGCTGGAGGGGAACACACCTCGGAGGGCTTGTGGGAAAGAGAACCACGTAAAATGTGAGGGACGCCTCAGATGAAAATAAAGAGACTGGATCCGATGTGATCGGACGTGAAAATGAGGAAACGGAAGAGTTCTCAAGAGCTCCGCCGTGTACCCTCAATTTATTGCCACGGCTATGGAGGTCACCCATCGTGTTGGGTGAAGTTGCTGGAGTTTCGGCCGAGAAATTCCTGTGGGAGGGGAGGGGGGACGGCTGGCAATTCCTCATGCTGTTGTGTTCGTGTAGGCGGATCTGCCCCGGTGCACCGCACGCTGTGGTGGTGCATACGGCGCTGGCGGCCATGGTATGATATAGTGGCAACCGTGGCCGGCACGACAAAGGTGGATATGTGGAGGAGCCGTGGAAGCACCCCTGCGCGCGCCCTCGCGTGGCGGCTCCACCCGCTGCCTGCTGCTGCCTTGAAAGTTGCAACGCGCTGCTCTCTGCACTTTCAGCAATCATGGCAGCCCCAAGCCATGCTGTTCTCGATGCCATATTTTCTAATTCGAAATCTTTGCATTTTTTTGGTATTTGTTGCGATTGACCGTGATGGTAAGGTGCCTAATACAGACAAGGCACCACGCAGGAAGCTTCTCATTAACGGGCACTGCCATGTGGGTGTGGGAGGTCTGCGGCAACGCCTTCCGCTATAGTGCTGGCGAGAACATATAATCCTCCTAAAGAATACAAGGTCAGGGTGAGATATCATATGCTCGTAAACTTCCAGGCCGTGTACTTAGATGTCCCTTCTATTTTACACGCGTTGTGAGTGTTAATCAAGACATATATAATCCTGTCGATGCACGTTCACACAACTACATGTCCCTCCAAATTTCCTCAGTTAATACTTATAATTATATATGATAATATTATAATTATTGGTGTTATGATATTGGTTCAGAGTCAACTATACATTTACAATATTGAAGTAATATATTTGAAGTTTGGTACATGCAAAAAAGTTTACAACCCATAAACACCTTATGTGATAATTGATAAACAAATTAATGTGGCATACATCCATCCATTTATGGTAACTATGAATGCAAGTATACATCACAATCATTTGTTTCCTAACCACATAAAAATATATTTGTTTTCATAATTTCCGAACATTTTTTAACGATGGTCCTTTTATC
>NW_021212483.1:0-1550 GCF_002162155.2 Triticum dicoccoides | reverse complement strand
CAGACAATTCTGGACACGGTTCCTAACCAAGAAAAATCAAATAGTCGACTGTCCGGACGCCGAGGCCCTTGCAGCCTTCAGGCACAACATCCGAGACGAATGGCTTGCCAAGCACCTAGGACAGGAAAAGCCGAAATCTATGGCAGCCCTCACGACACTCATGACCCGCTTTTGCGCGGGAGAAGACAACTGGCTAGCTCGTAGCAATAACATAACCAAGAGCCCTGGCAATTCAGATACCAAGGACAACAATGGCAGGTCACGTCGCAACAAGCACAAGCACCGCATTAACAGCGACAATACTGAGGATACGGCAGTTAATGCCGAATTCAGAGGCTCTAAGCCCGGTCAACGGAAGAAGCCATTCAAAAGAAACCCTCCGGGCCCATCCAGTTTAGACCGGATACTCGATCGCTCGTGCCAGATACACGGCACCCCCGAACAACCATCCAACCACACCTACAAGGATTGTTGGGTGTTCAAGCAGGCAGGCAAGTTAAGTGCCAAAACCAGAGACAAGGGTCTGCATAGCAACGACGAGGAGGAGCCCCGGCCGCCGAACAACAGAGGACAGAAGGGCTTCCCCCCACAAGTGCGGACGATGAACATGATATACGCAACCCATATCCCCAAAAGGGAGCGGAAGCATGCTCTCAAGGACGTCTATGCGTTGGAGCCAGTCGCCCCAAAGTTCAACCCATGGTCCTCCTGCCCGATCACTTTTGATCGAAGGGACCACCCCACTAGCATCCGTCATGGCGGATTCGCCGCATTGGTCCTAGACCCAATCATTGACGGATTTCACCTCACTAGAGTCCTCATGGACGGCGGCAGCAGCGTGAACCTGCTTTATCAGGATACAGTGCGAAAAATGGGTATAGATCCCTCAAGGATTAAACCCACAAAGACAACCTTTAAAAGCGTCATACCAGGTGTAGAAGCCAGTTGTACAGGCTTCGTTACACTCGAAGTGGTCTTCGGATCCCCGGATAATTTCCGAAGCGAAGAGTTAATCTTTGACATAGTCCCATTCCACAGTGGCTATCACGCCCTGCTCGGACAAACCGCATTCGCAAAATTCAATGCGGTGCCGCACTACGCATATCTCAAGATCAAGATGCCAGGTCCTCGTGGAGTCATTACGGTAAATGGAAACACCGAACGCTCTCTCCGAATGGAGGCGCACACAGCGGCCCTGGCGGTGGAAGTACAGAGCAGCCTCTCAAGGCAACTCTCCAATCCGGGTGTTAAACGTCCGGACAACGTCAAGCACGCCCGAAGTAACCTACAGCAAAGCCGGCTGGCACGTTCCGAGCAAGCATAGCAGTGCGGCCCCAACCCCAGCCCTCGCGAGATGGTGATATCGATACCACGCGTACATAATTACGCTTTGGAAATACCATGGGAGGGGCACAACTATGGCACGCCCAGAATGCGGCTCAACCGCACTAAGGGGCTCCTTATTCCGCCGTTTCTTTTTTTATATACTTTCAGGACCCAACTATTCGGAAGGCCTGTCCGGCAATACACTTGCCGAACACATGATGCAA
>NW_021212482.1:0-1317 GCF_002162155.2 Triticum dicoccoides | reverse complement strand
ATACATGGATCCCATCTCAGATTTCATGGCTTCTAGCCACTTTGCGGAATCTGGGCTCACCATCGCTTCTTCATAGTTCGTAGGTTCATCATGATCTAGTAGCATGACCTCCAGAACAGGATTACCGTACCACTCTGGTGCGGATCTTACTCTGGTTGATCTACGAAGTTCAGTAGTATCTTGATCTGAAGTTTCATGATCATTATCATTGGCTTCCTCACTAACTGGTGTAGGTGTCACTGAAACAGTTTTCTGTGATGAACTACTTTCCAGTAAGGGAGCAGGTACAGTTACCTCGTCAAGTTCTACTTTCCTCCCACTCACTTCTTTCGAGAGAAACTCCTTCTCTAGAAAGGATCCATTATTAGCAACGAATGTTTTGCCTTCGGATCTGTGATAGAAGGTGTACCCAACAATTTCCTTTGGGTATTCTATGAAGACACACTTCTCCGATTTGGGTTTGAGCTTATCAGGATGAAACTTTTTCACATAAGCATCGCAGCCCCAAACTTTAAGAAACAACAGCTTAGGTTTACTGCTAAACCATAGTTCATACAGTGTCATCTCAACGGATTTAGATGGTGCCATATTTTAAAACGTGAATGCAGCTGTCTCTAATGCATAACCAAAACGATAGTGGTAAAGAGATATCATAGATCGCACCATATCAAATAAAGTGCGGTTACGACGTTCGGACACACCATAACGATGTGGTGTTCCAGGTGGCGTGAGCTGTGAAACTATTCCACATTGTTTTAATTGAAGACCAAACTTGTAACTCAAATATTTGTCTCCGTGATCAGATCGCAGAAACTTTATTTTCTTGTTACGATGATTTTTCTACTTCACTCTGAAATTCTTTGAACCTTTCAACTATTTCAGACTTATGTTTCATCAAGTAGATATACCCATATCTGCTCAAATCATCTTGTGAAGGTCAGAAAACAACGATGCTTGCCACGAGCATCAGCACTCATTGGATCGCATACATCGGTATGTATTATTTCCAACAAGTCAGTAACTCGTTCCATTGTTCCGAAGAACGGAGTTTTAGTCATCTTGCCCAAAAGGCACGGTTCGCAAGCATCAAATGATTCATAACCAAGTGATTCCGAAAATCCATCTTTATGGAGTTTCTTCATGCGCTTTACACCGATATGACCCAAACGGCAGTGCCACAAATAAGTTGCACTATCATTAACTTTGCATCTTTTGGCATCAATATTATGAATATGTGTATCACTACGATCGAGATCCAATGAACCATTTTCATTGGGTGTGTAACCATATAAGGTTTTATTCATGTAAATAGAACAA
>NW_021212481.1:0-999 GCF_002162155.2 Triticum dicoccoides | reverse complement strand
GGGGCCGTGAGCGACACCCCGGCCGGATCTCCTTGCGGATGGAACCCGAATAGGCGATAAACCTGGGCTAGAGTCTTGTGTGGTTAGTCAGGTCGTGGCCGACACCCTCGCCAGGCTTCCGCTTGAAGGTTGCCGAGATACATGACGTGTACATGGCGGTAAGTGGCGAGAGCGTGTGTGAAGAAGTACACCCCTGCAGGGTTAACATGATCTATTCGAATAGCCGGGTCCGCGGTTATGGACTTCTTGGATGCTTACATGGTACATAGACAACTTGAAGTGGATACTATAAAATGCTCAAGACAAGTGTGAGTGCTATGGATGGCCTTCTCGTAGGGAGACGGGGATGAATCCATAGTAGTGTATTGTGTGGTGATTAGTGGACTCGTGTACGTTGTTTCACCTCCAGAGTTTCTGGTAGTCGTAGATTAGGATAGCCATAGAGTCAAAGCTGGCTTGCTGCAACTAAACCCCACATTACCCTCTTGATACAAATGCATGTATGATAGGATCTGATGTAACTCTTGCTGAGTACCTTTGTACTCATGTTGCTTTATTTATGTTTTTGCAGCGGAGACTTCGGTCTTACTAGTGTTCTCGTGGACTTCGACTAGTAGCTAGTACCTCAGCTACGATCTTGATCGGATGTTGTAGATAGTCAGGCTCTTCAGCCTTTTTCATTTGTAGATGTCTGTACCCAGACATGTAATGCTTCCGCTTGTTGCTTGTATGCTCTGTATGATGGGTCTTGTGACCCCTGTTTGCAATAATTGCTATGACGGCTCTTCTGAGCCTTTATCTATATGAGTTGTTGAGTTATGCTGTGATGCCATGTTGTACAGCACATACTTGCATGTTATGCGTACGTGTAATGTGTATTGCTATGTGTGGGATCTGACTATCTAGTTGTTTATCCTTAGTAGTTCTCTCTTACCGGGAAATGTCTCCTAGTGCTTCCACTGAGCCCTGGTAGCTTGCTACTGCTCCGGAACACTTAGG
>NW_021212480.1:0-1835 GCF_002162155.2 Triticum dicoccoides | reverse complement strand
CTCTCTCTCTCTCTCTCTCTCTCTCCCTAGTAGAGATTATTGTCACGAGACAGGGAGAAGCAGACCTTACGAATCACTGAGAATCGACAGTATAAATCCAGGCGATTCCCTTCATGGCTTGCCGGCTCGCCCTCTCCAGGGTACATGTTTACTTTTTTCTTGCGTGTTTTGTTTCAGGCATGATTTTGATTGTTTTCTCTTCAAATCTTTGGAGTTAAGGACTCTTTAGATGCAATCCAATGGAACACAAGGCTTGTTGCCTATTTATTTAACCTGATGCTTAGTAGCTACGCGAAGGCATTGTATTCATGTGGTCGCTGAATACTGTTGTTTCTGCTGGCTATCTTAGTTATTGTGTGTATTTCTGCCATAGGTTGCAAGGCTTCTTGCAACACGTGGATCAGCAAATTTGATTTACACTAAGACAACGACGTCTTATGTTCCTTCTTTCAGGCTACATGCTGAATCTACAACTGAGGTTCCTGCAAAAAAAGAATCTACTATTGCAGGTATATATTGTTCAATGGGAGTTTCATCGTCTTAGAATATTACAGTGCAGGCAGATAGTTATTGGGGGTTGCAAGGTTAACTGCTCCATCCATGGACGATGTACTTTGAAATCTACAATGGAATCACAAGTTATCACTTTCAACATGCCTTTTTTAAGGCTCTCGGTTATTTCTAATTCTATTGCCACCATAAGCATTTATATTTTTCGGTATACATGAGCTTGCAATTTCTGTTGTAAATCACGATCTTCAAATTATGTGGTATTACTGATTTATTAGGTTTTAAATGTCACCAACACCTATTTGGGAAATGCTTACACCATGGTGCAACCAAGAGATGCCAATTATGTGTTTCATCCGCAAGTTATGCATCGGCCTCTCCGGCTATAGTTAATCTCTCTCTCTCTCTCTCTCTCTCTCTAGTAGGGATTATTATCGCGAGACAGGGAGAAGCAGACCTTACGAATTGCTGAGCCTCGACAGTAAAAATCCAGGCGATTCCCTTCATGGCTTGCCGGCTCGCCCTCTCCAGGGTACATGTTTACTTTTTTCTTGCGTGTTTTGTTTCAGGCATGATTTTGATTGTTTTCTCTTCGAATCTTTGGAGTTATGGACTCTTTAGATGCAATCCAGTGGAACACAAGGCTTGTTGCCTATTTACTTGACATGATGCTTAGTAGCTACGCCAAGGCATTGTATTCATGTGGTCGCTGAATATTGTTGTTTCTGCTGGCTGTCGTAATTATTGTGCGTATTTCTGCCATAGGTTGCAAGGCTTCTTGCAACAGGTGGATCAGCAAATTTGATTTACAGCAAGACAGCAACGTCTTATGTTCCTTCTTTCAGGCTACATGCTGAATCTACTACTGAGGTTCCTGCAAAAAAAGAATCTACTATTGCTGGTATATATTGTTCAATGGGAATTTCATCGTCTTAGAATATTACAGTGCAGGCAGATAGTTGTTGGGGGTTGCAAGGTTAACTGCTCCATCCATGGACGATGTACTTTGATATCTACAATGGAATAACAAGTTATCACTTTCAACCTGCCTTTTTGAAGGCTCTCGGTTATTTCTAATTCTATTGCAACCATAAGCATTTATATTTTTCAGTATACATGAGCTTGCAGTTTCTGTTGTAAATCACGATCTTCAAATTATGTGGTATTACTGATTTAGTATGTTTTAAATGTCACCAACACCTATTTGGGAAATGCTTACACCATGGTGCAACCAAGAGATGCCAATTATGTGTTGCATCCGCAGTTATGCATCGGCCTCTCCGGCTATAGTTAGTCTCTCTCTCTCTCTCTCTCTCTCTCTCTCT
>NW_021212479.1:0-919 GCF_002162155.2 Triticum dicoccoides | reverse complement strand
CCCCTTGATCACCAGATATCGCCTATTCTCCTCTATACTGCTTGCATTAGAGTAGTGTAGCATGTTACTGCTTTCGTTAATCCTATTCTGATGCATAGCCTGACATTGTCGCTACATCTGTTGATACCTTACCTGCAATCCTAAATGCTTAGTATAGGATGCTAGTTTATCATCATTGGCCCTACATTCTTGTCAGTCTGCCTTGCTATACTATCGGGCCGTGATCACTTGGGAGGTGATCACGGGTATATACTATACATACATACATACTATACAGATGGTGACTAAAGTCGGGTCAGCTCATTGAGTACCCGCAAGTGATTCCGACGAGGGGGCTGAAAGGACAGGTGGCTCCATCCCGGTAGAGGTGGGCCTGGGTTCCCGACGGCCCTCGACTGTTACTTTGTGGCGGAGCGACAGGGCAGGTTGAGACCACCTAGGAGACAGGTGGGCCTGGTCCTGTTCGGCGTTCGCGGATACTTAACACGCTTAACGAGATCTTGGTATTTGATCTGAGTTTGGCTACGAGCCTATACGCACTAACCATCTACGTGGGAGTAGTTATGGGTATCCCGACGTCGTGGTATCAGCCGAAGCACTTCAGACGTCAGCGACGGAGCGGCGCGCGCCGAATTGGACTGGAACGCCACTAGGCTAGGTCTGCTTTCGGCCGCGTACGCAACGTGCAGGTGTGCTATGGGCGATGGGCCCAGACCCCTGTGCGCTTAGGTTTAGACCGGCGTGCTGGCCTCTCTGTTTTGCCTAGGTGGGGCTGCGACGTGTTGATCTTCCGAGGCCGGGCATGACCCAGGAAAGTGTGTCCGGCCAAATGGGATCGAGCGTGTTGGGCTATGTGGTGCACCCCTGCAGGGAAGTTAATCTATTCGAATAGCCGTGATCTTCGGTAACAGGACGACTT
>NW_021212478.1:0-680 GCF_002162155.2 Triticum dicoccoides | reverse complement strand
AGCCCTTTATGTGGTGTCGCTCAGACGCCCGACTGTGGCATTTCTTTTAAAGCCCTTTTTGTGGTGTCGCTCAGACGCCCGACTATGGAATTTCTTTTTAAGCCCTTTATGTGGTGTCGCTAATACGCCCGACTGTGGCATTGCTGGTTACTCGTTTTCATAAATTTTAATACTACTATGTTATTGCAATTTTATAAATAACCGCAGGCACGCATTAGAAATTTATTTACTATTTTCGATAGACGTCATGAGCATAAAATGTTTTCAGCACATCATTGTTATATTATACCTGTGTTCATAATGTTTGCGAGTACATTCAAAGTACTCACTGGCTTGTCCCTGGCTATTGTCTTGGCCAGATTTTCTTGCACGGAGAGGAGCGACGCGATGCCAGCCTCGGAAACCACTCAATGGAGATAGCAGCCTCGCGAAGATAGGAATTTAACCTGGTCAGCTGTTCCCGTGGGGAATGGAGTCCCATAGACACAGATGTTTCACAACCCGCTTCCGCCATCAACCACTAGAAACCATTTGTTGTACCCACAGGCCAGAATGGTCTTGTACTACATATTTTGTATTTTTGCTTGGAGTTTCTGTATCAAGTTGGAGCCTCATCAGCTAACAGTAATCCTGGGGCTGATGAGCACGACGGTCTTTTCTGGAAATTTATTACCCGGAAA
>NW_021212477.1:0-1020 GCF_002162155.2 Triticum dicoccoides | reverse complement strand
AATTATGGAAATTGCTTCGTTACCCGAAAACAATGAGTAATAATCATAGAAACGGGCCAGAATCGGCCTAAACTGTCAGTGTTGATGACCGATACATAAACGCACCACATGGTTCGTTAACCATGGAAACCACTTCGGGACCCCAAAACAGTGAGTAATAGTCCATGAAACAGCCCAAAATCGGCCAAAACTGCCATTGTTGATGACCGATACGTAAGCGCACCTTGGGGTTCAACAACTATGGAAATCGCTCCGGGACCCCAAAACAGTGAGTAACAATCCAAGAAATGGGCCAGAGTTGGCCAAAACTGACAGTGTTGATGACCGACACGTAAACGCACCACAGGGTTCGTTAACCATGGAAACCACTCCGGGACCCCGAAATAGTGAGTGGTAGTCCATGAAACGGGTCAGAATCGGCCAAAACTGCCAGTGTTGATGACCGAGACGTAAGCGCAGCTTGGGGTTCAACAACTATGGAAATCTCTTCGGGACCCCAAAACAGTGAGTAATAATCCAAGATACATGTCAGAATCGGCCAAAACTGCGAGTGTTGATGACCGACACATAAACGCACCACAGGGTTCGTTAACCATGGAAACCACTCCAGGACCCCAAAACAATGAGTAATAGTCCATGAAATGGGCCACAATTGGCCAAAACTGCCAGTGTGGATGACCGACAGATAAGCGGACCTTGGGGTTCAACAATTATGGAAATTGCTTCGTTACCCGAAAACAATGAGTAATAATCAAAGAAACGGGCCAGAATCGGCCTAAACTGTCAGTGTTGATGACCGACACATAAACGCACCACATGGTTCGTTAACCATGGAAACCACTTCGGGACCCCAAAACAGTGAGTAATAGTCCATGAAACGGCCCAAAATCAGCCAAAACTGCCAGTGTTGATGACCGACACGTAAGCGCGCCTTGGGGTTCAACAACTATGGAAATCGCTCCGGGACCCCAAAACAGTGAGTAATAATCCAAGAAATGGGCCAGAACTGGCCAAAACTGC
>NW_021212476.1:0-978 GCF_002162155.2 Triticum dicoccoides | reverse complement strand
ATGCCCGGCCTCGGAAGATCAACACGTCGCAGCCCCACCTAGGCAAAACAGAGAGGCCAGCACGCCGGTCTAAACCTAAGCGCACAGGGGTCTGGGCCCATCGCCCATAGCACACCTGCACGTTGCGAGGGCGGCCGGAAGCAGAACTAGCCCCCTTAATACAAGAGCAGGCTTACGTTCCAATCCGGCGCGCGCCGCTCCGTCGCTGACGTCTGAAGTGCTTCGGCTGATACCACGACGCCGGGATACCCATAACTACTCCCGCGTAGATGGTTAGTGCGTATAGGCCAGTAGCCAGACTCAGATCAAATACCAAGATCTCGTTAAGCGTGTTAAGTATCCGCGAATGCTGAACAAGGCCAGGCCCACCTGTCTCCTAGGTGGTCTCAACCTGCCCTGTCGCTCCGCCACAAAGTAACCGTCGGGGACCGTCGGGAACCCAGGCCCACCTCTACCGGGATGGAGCCACCTGTCCTTTCAGCCCCCAACTCCGAACAGTATCACAGGTAATGTAACAGTGTAAAGTATATAGTATATGCCCGTGATCACCTCCCGAAGTGATCACAGCCCAATAGTATAGCATGGCAGACGGACAAGAATGTAGGGCCAATGATGATAAACTAGCATCCTATACTAAGCATATAGGATTGCAGGTAAGGTATCAACAGATGTAGCGACAATGTCAGGCTATGCATCAGAATAGGATTAACGAAAGCAGTAACATGCTACACTACTCTAATGCAAGCAGTATAGAGTAGAATAGGCGATATCTGGTGATCAAGGGGGGGGGGGCTTGCCTGGTTGCTCTGGCAAGAGAGAGGGGTCGTCAACTCCGTAGTCGAACTGGTCAGCAGCAGCGTCGGTCTCGTAGTCTACCGGAGAGAAGAGGGGGAAGAAATAATGAATACAGAGCAAACAAAGCATCACAAAATATAACAAGGCAATACGCGGTGTTCGGTGTGCCCTAACGCGGTAGTA
>NW_021212475.1:0-1219 GCF_002162155.2 Triticum dicoccoides | reverse complement strand
GAGACGGGATGTTGAGCGTTTTATTGCTCGCTGCACTACATGTCAAAAAGCTAAGTCACGACTCAATCCTCATGGTTTATATATGCCTTTGCCTGTACCTAGTGTTCCTTGGGAGGATATATCTATGGACTTTGTTTTAGGTTTACCTCGAACAAAGAAGGGGAGGGATAGCATATTTGTTGTCGTGGATAGATTCTCGAAAATGGCACACTTTATACCATGTCATAAAAGCGATGATGCTGTTAATATTGCTGATTTGTTCTTTCGTGAAATTATTCGCTTGCATGGTGTGCCAAATACTATTGTTTCAGATCGTGATACTAAATTTCTTAGCCACTTTTGGAGATGTTTATGGGCTAAGTTGGGGACTAAACTGCTTTTTAGTACTACTTGTCACCCCCAAACTGATGGCCAAACTGAAGTAGTCAATAGAACATTGTCTACTATGGTTAGGGTTGTTTTGAAGATAATAAGAAAATGTGGGAGGAATGCTTGCCTCATATTGAATTTGCTTATAATCGTTCATTGCATTCTACTACTAAGATGTGCCCTTTTGAAGTTGTGTATGGTTTCCTACCTCGTGCACCTATTGATTTGTTGCCTCTTCATTCTTCGGAGAAGGTTAATTTCGATGCTAAACAACGTGTTGAATTGATGAGGACATGACTACCTTGGATATGACCAAAAATATTGCATATATGCATATTTGTCAGGTGATTTCTTGATAGAGGCAAAGGTGTCCCGTCTTTCGATGAGATGGTGGATTTCGCTTTGGTGGAAGTCGACTTTGACGATCCGACTACGAACGTGCGAGGACGTCGCGCCTTAGCAATCGCTAAACCAACTCCGAGAAGTTATTGACCACGCCGGAGCACGATCAACCTGACCACGAGGGTCTGTTTCCTGCGAGCAAACGAAGAACAAGCAAGAAACTGAGATTGCAATCTGGATATTGCGAATATAAGATGAAAGCTTTATTGATCAAGGTGGGGTTCTGTGACGCCTTTGTCTGGTCGTTGAACACAAACGAAGTACGCGAAGTTGCAGCTATGGCGAACTTTTAATCTAAACAAAACCCAAAGTCTAAACGATGCCCTAAGGGCTGTATATATGGAGGAAGAGGGGGGAATTTCGTGGCCCTTGGTGGAGGAGTCCGAAATCAACCCTATCTCTTGTTTCCCCACACATACGGACTCTAAAAATAGCCTATACTTATGTA
>NW_021212474.1:0-1032 GCF_002162155.2 Triticum dicoccoides | reverse complement strand
AATTGAGGGGGAGAAGATGGAATTGGAGTTGCATGTTGCCGATGTCGTCGATGATCACAAGATCAAGATGGAGAAAATGCGCTTGAAGATTAGAAAGATTAGAAAATATGCCATCGATAGTGAGGCTTGGTATCATTATGCTGTTGGATCCATTGTTACCTTAGTTGCGATCTTGATCGTATTTGTTGTTGCATTTAAATGCTTTAGCTAGAGAGTTATTTGTTTGTTGCATTTAAGTGTTGTATGAACTTTATGTATGAACTTGTATTAATTTGGTCTATTCGGTGTTGTGTAATGAAGATGAGCCGGCAATGGATGTACGATGACCGATGCTCTCCCTAGTTCGTTGAGGGCGTGCGTACTTTTCTGCTTGCGGCTGAGGCAAACAAGCGGGCGGATGGTTTTATGCCTTGTCCATGTGCTCGCTGTAAGAATGGTCACAATTACTCTACGTCAAGAACCATTCACGTCCACCAGTTTAAGACCGGTTTCATGCCCCATTATAATGTTTGGACCAAGCACGGAGAAAGAGGGGTTATGATGGAAGACAATGAAGAAGAAGAGGACGACGACAGCTATCCTGGCCATGGGTTCCCTGAATACGATGATACAACAATGGGGGAAGAAGCTGAGCCGGTAATGCGGGAAGAAGTTGAGCCGGCAATGCGGGAAGAAGCTGAAGAAGAGGCATCAGATGAGCCCGTTGATGATCTAGGTCGGGCCATTGCCGATGCAAAGAGAAACTGCGCAAGTGATTTGGAGAAGAAGAAGTTGCAGCGCATGTTAGAGGATCACAAAAAATTGTTGTACCCGAATTGCGTAGGTGACAAGAAAAAGCTGGGCACCACACTGGAATTGCTGCAATGGAAGGCAGAGAATGGTGTATCTGACAAGGGATTTGGAAAGTTGCTGGTAATGATAAAGGATATGCTTCCAAAGGACAACGAATTGCCCGAGAGTACGTACGAAGCAAAGAAGGTTATCTGCCCTCTAGGGTTAGAGGTGCAGAAGATACATGCATGCCCTAATGAT
>NW_021212473.1:0-688 GCF_002162155.2 Triticum dicoccoides | reverse complement strand
TGTGACGCCCGGATAATTAGGCTACAGTAATCCCAAGATAATGATGCCACGTCACCACGGTTACTGTTGTTAATATCGTGTTAGTTCAAAATCGATTCGAAATTAAAACTTAAAATAAAGTCAAATGGTAAAGATTTTCAAATATTAAAACTAAGATGTTGGGGTGTTGCCAAATAATGCATAGGTAATTATTGTGGAGAAACCACACTTTTATAAAACGTTTAAAGACTCTAAAGTAATTAAAACGCAGCTATGACGATTAATTAAATGCCCTTTTAAAAATAATAATAATGCAAACTATTTTAATTAGGTGTCATACTTATTGGAGCAGTAGATTAAATTATAACATTAATTTAGGAGTTGTATTTATATTTTATAAAACAACAATTAAAAGAATGAACTAGAAAAGAAAATTAAATAAAAAGAAAAAGAAAAAAAACAGAACTAACACACACACAAAAAAAAAGGAAAGAGAAAGCCCCCCCTGGGCCGTGGCCCAACTGGGCCAACCCAACCGGCCCACCCGGCCACCCCACCAGGCCGGCCCAAACCCCACCCCTTATCCACTCCCCTCACCCCCCCCACAACCCTAGCCGCCACCCATCGTCCCCCTGCTCCCACCTCCGTTGCCACTCCCGCGCCAGAACCCTCCCCCACCGACGCCTCGCCAAGCCCGACGCCTCTCGTC
>NW_021212472.1:0-1524 GCF_002162155.2 Triticum dicoccoides | reverse complement strand
TGAGCCCCTGGCGCCTCCCTCCCTCCCGTGACACCTCCTCCTCTCCCGTAGGTGCTTGGCGAAGCCCTGCAGGATTGCCACGCTCCTCCATCACCACCACGCCGTTGTGTTGCTGCTGGATGGAGTCTTCCTCAACCTCTCCCTCTCTCCTTGCTGGATCAAGGCGTGGGAGACATCGTCGAGCTGTACGTGTGTTGAACGCGGAGGTGCCGTCCGTTCGGCACTAGGATCATCGGTGATCTGAATCACGACGAGTACGACTCCATCAACCCCGTTCACTTGAACGCTTCCGCTTAGCGATCTACAAGGGTATGTAGATGCACTCTCCTTTCTACTCGTTGCTGGTTTCTCCATAGATAGATCTTGGTGACGCGTAGGAAAATTTTGAATTTCTGCTACGTTCCCCAACAGTGGTATCAGAGCTAGGTCTATTGCGTAGTTTCTATGCACGAGTAGAACACAAAGTAGTTGTGGGCGTCGATATTGTTCAATATGCTTGCCGTTACTAGTCTTATCTTGATTCGGCGGCATCGTGGGATGAAGCGGCCCGGACCAACCTTACACGTACGCTTACGTGAGACCGGTTCCACCGACAAACATGCACTAGTTGCATAAGGTGGCTGGCGGGTGTCTGTCTCTCCCACTTTAGTCGGATCGGATTCGATGAAAAGGGTCCTTATGAAGGGTAAATAGCAATTGGCATATCACGTTGTGGTTCATGCGTAGGTAAGAAACGTTCTTGCTAGAAACCCATAGCAGCCACGTAAAACATGCAAACAACAATTAGAGGACGTCTAACTTGTTTTTGCAGGGTATGCTATGTGATGTGATATGGCCAAAAAGGATGTGATGAATGATATATGTGATGTATGAGATTGATCATGTTCTTGTAATAGGAATCACGACTTGCATGTCGATGAGTATGACAACCGGCAGGAGCCATAGGAGTTGTCTTTATTTATTTGTGACCTGCGTGTCAACTTAAACGTCATGTAATTACTTTACTTTATTGCTAACCGTTAGCCATAGTAGTAGAAGTAATAGTTGGCGAGGCAACTTCATGAAGACACGAGGATGGAGATCATGATGATGGAGATCATGGTGTCATGCCGGTGACGATGATGATCATGGAGCCCCGAAGATGGAGATCAAAAGGAGCAAAGTGATGATGGCCATATCATGTCACTATTTGATTGCATGTGATGTTTATCATGTTTATACATCTTATTTGCTTAGAACGACGGTAGTAAATAAGATGATCCCTTACAACAATTTCAAGAAGTGTTCTCCCCTAACTGTGCACCGTTGCGACAGTTCGCTGTTTCAAAACATCACGTGATGATCGGGTGTTTTATTCAGACGTTCAAATACAACGGGTGTTGACGAGCCTAGCATGTACAGACATGGCCTCGGAACACACGCGAAACACTTAGGGTTAACTTGACGAGCCTAGCATGTACAGACATGGCCTCGGAACACGGAGACCGAAAGGTCGAGCATGAGTCGTATAGAAGATACGATCAA
>NW_021212471.1:0-2108 GCF_002162155.2 Triticum dicoccoides | reverse complement strand
ATATTCCTAAACTGAAATTGAATATTCCACCATTTGAGGGTAGATATGTTCCTGATATATATCTTACTTGGGAGTTAGAAACTGAACAACGATTTACATGTTTACAATATCCTGAGGAGAGACGAGTTGCTGCTGCTGTTTGTGCTTTCACTAGTTTTGCATGTGTATGGTGGTCTGAACATTGTAGATTATATCCTATTCCAACTACTTGGGCTGCTTTGAAAACTGCTATGCGTACTCGTTGGGTTCCACCATATTATCAACGTGAATTGCTTCAAAAATTACAGCGCTTAAGACAATGAAAAAATTCTGTAGAAGAATATTATCAGGATTTAGAAACTGGCATGATTAGATGTGGTATTGTTGAGGAGAATGAAGCTATGCTTGCACGTTTTCTGGGTGGATTAAATAGAGAGATTCAGACCATTCTAGACTATAAGGAGTATACTAATATCACTCGTTTATTCCATCTTGCTTGTAAAGCTGAACGTGAAGTGCAGGATCGACAAGCATTGGCGCGAACTAACTTTTCTGCAGGCCGACCTTCATCATGGACACCGCGTGCATCTTCTACTTCAACTGCACGAGCACCTCAATCAGGTGCCTCCTACAGCCATGATACAAGAAAACAGGAACAACCACCATTATCTGCCAAGAGCACACCTGCCGGGCCTGCACAGAGTTCTTCTTCTTCCAGGGCATCAACAGGGCACACAAGTGATATTATTTGTCGTCGTTGTAAGGGAGGAGGTCATTATGCGAGAGAATGCAAATCTCCGCGTGTGATGATTGCTACCGCGGATGGTGGATATGAGTCCGCTAGTGACTATGATGAGGAGACTTTGGCTCTTATTACACGTGAAGAACATGGTGGAGATGATTCTAATCATGAGACGCAATACATGGCTCCTGAAGATGCTGACAGGTATGAATGTTTAGTTGCTCAACGTGTTTTGAGTGTGCAGGTCACACAAGCTGAGCAAAATCAGAGGCACAATTTGTTCCATACCAAGGGAGTTGTGAAAGAACGTTCTATGCGCGTCATCATAGATGGAGGGAGCTGCAACAACTTGGCTAGCATGGAGATGGTGGAGAAGCTTTCTCTCACCACGAGACCACATCCACATCCTTACTACATCCAATGGTTCAACAACAGCGGCAAGGTTAAGGTAACACGTACTATTCGTGTGCATTTTAGTATCTCTACATATGCTGATTATGTTGATTGTGATGTGGTACCTATGCAAGCATGTTCCTTATTACTTGGTAGACCATGGCAATTTGATAAAAATTATGTACACCATGGTAGAAACAATCACTATACTCTTGTTCATAAGGATAAAAATATTACTTTGCTTCCTATGACTCCTGATTCCATTTTGAAAGATGATATTAATAGAGCTAATAAAGCAAAACAGGAGAAGAATAAGAGTGAAAATCAGATTGTGCCAAAAGAATTTGAGCAACAAATGAAGCCTAATAATAAACCATCTAGTATTGTTTCTGAAATTAAATTGAAAAGTGCATGTTTATTTGCCACCAAATCTGATATTGATGAGCTAGATTTCAGCAAATCTGTTTGCTATGCTTTTGTGTGCACAGAGGCATTATTTTCATTCGAGGACGTGCCTTCCTCTTTGCGTCCTGCTGTCACTAACATTTTGCAGGAGTTCGCTGACGTTTTTCCACAAGACGTGCCACCGGGATTACCGCCTATTCGAGGGATTGAGCATCAGATTGACTTAATTCCCGGTGCTTCACTGCCAAACCATGCACCATACCGTACCAATCCAGAGGAGACGAAGGAGATTATGCGTCAAGTACAAGAGCTTCTCGACAAAGGTTATATACGCGAATCCCTTAGTCCTTGTGCTGTTCCTATTATTCTAGTGCCGAAAAAGGATGGTACATCACGTATGTGTGTTGATTGTAGAGGCATTAATAATATTACTATTCGTTATCGTCATCCTATTCCTAGGCTAGATGATATGCTTGATGAATTGAGTGGCTCTACAATATTCTCCAAAGTTGATTTGCGTAGTGGCTACCATCAAATTCGTATGAAATTGGGAGATGAATGGAAAACAGCATTTAAAACTAAGTTTGGA
>NW_021212470.1:0-1402 GCF_002162155.2 Triticum dicoccoides | reverse complement strand
CGAGCAGTCGAGTACATGTTTCTGGTCCTGAATGTTTCAGCAGAGCTATCAGAGCCGCAGTTATCCCCCCCAATTTCAGGTTGGCAACAGGAGTCAGCAAGTTCACTGGTGAGTCTAAGCCTGAAACTTGGCTTGAAGACTACCGAGTGGCAGTTCAGATCGGTGGTGGGAACGACGAGGTGGCCATGAAGCATTTGCCCCTCATGTTGGAAGGTTCTGCCAGGGCATGGTTGACCCAATTGCCTCCTAGCAGCATTTACACTTGGGAAGATCTGTCCCGAGTGTTCGTCAGAACGTTCGAAGGGACTTGCAAGCGACCAGCGGGATTGACAGAGTTGCAAGTCTGCGTGCAGAAAACCAATGAGACTCTCAGAGAGTATATTCAGAGGTGGATCACTTTGCACCACACTGTGGAAAATGTCTCTGACCATCAGGCAGTATGCGCCTTCAAAGATGGTGTCAAGAACAGAGAACTGAGTTTGAAATTTGGTCGAACCGGTGACATGACCTTGAGTCGGATGATGGAGATTGCTACCAAGTACGCCAACGGCGAAGAAGAAGACCGACACCGAAGCGGCAAGCACAAGCCGAGTCAATCGGAAAAAGGAAACACCAGTCGGAAACAGAAGCGGAAGGCTGAACCGGCAGCTCCTGGAGAGGCTCTGGCCGTGACTCAAGGAAAGTTTAAGGGGAAACCAAAAGGATCCTGGAACCCCAAGAAGGTAAAGGATAAAGAAGGGAACGACGTGATGGATATGCCGTGTCATATTCACACGAAGAAAGATGAAGAGGGGAATATCATTTACCCAAAGCACACCACTCGCCAATGTCGACTCCTGATCCAGCAGTTTCAGGGAAAACAGTCTAAGGACAAGGAGAAGGAGCCGGACAAGGCCGAAGACAAAGAGGACAGTGAGGGAGGATATCCGCATATCAACTCCACTCTGATGATCTTCGCAGATGTGGAAAGCAGAAGTCGACTGAAAGTGATTTACCGAGAGGTTAACATGGTTGCCCCAGCAAAGGCAAATTATCTGAAGTGGTCTCAAACACCCATCACATTCGACCAATCTGATCACCCGACTCATATTGCCACCCCTGGGAGGCAAGCTTTGGTGGTCGATCCAGTTGTCGAAGGCACTCGACTGACAAAGGTGCTGATGGACGGTGGAAGTGGGCTGAATCTGTTATATGCAGACACGTTGAAAGGTATGGGCATTCCGATGTCCCGACTGAGCACTAGTAACATGAGCTTCCATGGAGTTATACCAGGGAAGAAGGCCGAGTCACTCGGCCAGATAGCTTTGGACGTAGTGTTTGGCGATTCAAAGCATTTTCGCAAAGAAAAGTTGACGTTTGAGGTCGTGGATTTTCAAAGTGCATATCATGCCATTTTGGGGAG
>NW_021212469.1:0-2205 GCF_002162155.2 Triticum dicoccoides | reverse complement strand
AAGGTATTCTCTGCAAGCACTGAAATTATAGGTAACAGATAGTTTTGTGATAAGATAATTGGTAACAAGCAACAAGTAACAAAAGTAAATAAAGTGCAGCAAGGTGGCCCAATCCTTTTTGTAGCAAAGGACAAGCCTGGACAAACTCTTATATAGAGAAAAGCGCTCCCGGGGACACATGGGAATTATCGTCAAGCTAGGTTTCATCATGATCATATGATTCGCGTTCGGTACTTTGATAACCTGATATGTGGGTGCACCGGTGCTTGGGAACTGCCCTTACTTGGACAAGTATCCCACTTATGATTAACCTCTATTGCAAGCATCCGCAACTACAACAAAAGTATTAAGGTAAACCTAACCATAGCATGAAACATATGGATCCAAATCAGGCCCTTACGGAGCAACGCATAAACTAGGGTTTAAGCTTCTGTCACTCTAGCAACCCATCATCTACTTATTACTTCCCAATGCCTTCCTCTAGTCCCAAATAGTGGTGAAGTGTCATGTAGTCGACGTTCACATAACACCACTAGAGGAGAGACAACATACATCTCATAAAAATATCGAACGAATACCAAATTCACATGACTACTAATAGCAAGACTTCTCCCATGTCCTCGGGAACAAACGTAACTACTCACAAAGCATATTCATGTTCATAATCAGAGGAGTATTAATATGCATAAAGGATCTGAACGTATGATCTTCCACCAAATAAACCAACTAACATAAACTACAAGGACTAATCAACACTACTAGCAACCCACAGGTACCAATCCCAGACTTAGAGACAAGAATTGGATACAAGAGATGAAATAGGGTTTGAGAGGAGATGGTGCTGGTGAAGATTTTGATGGATATTGACCCCCCTCCCGATGAGAGGATCGTTGGTGATGATGATGGTGATGATTTCCCCCTCCCGGAGGGAAGTGTCCCCGGCAGAACAGCTCTGCTGGAGCCCTAGATTGGATCCGCCAAGGATACGCCTCGTGGCGGCGGAGTCTCGTCCCGAAAGCTTGCTTATAATTTTTTCCTCATCGAAAAACTCCATATAGCAGAAGATGGGCATCGGAGGGCCACCAGGGGAGCCACGGGGCAGGGGGCATCCCAGGGTGGTAGGGCGCGCCCCCACCCTCGTGGGCAGGGTATGGCCCCCCTCCAGAACATCTTGCGCTCAGTATTTTTTATATATTCTGAAAATGACTTCCGTGAAGTTTCAGGACTTTTGGAGCTATGCAGAATAGGTCTCTAATATTTGCTCCTTTTCCAGCCCAGAATCCCAGCTGCTGGCATTCTCCCTCTTTATGTAAACCTTATAAAATAAGAGAAAATAGGCATAATTATTGTGACATAATGTGTAATAACAACCCATAATGCAATAAATATCGATATAAAAGAAGGATGCAAAATGGACATATCATGAGGACAGCTGGCTGGCCCGAAGCAAAAACACAGCCAACAAGGCAGGCCCCTATGAGGCCAAGAACAGCACCGGCAAGCTCCGGCGCAATAGACACAAATGCCGAAGCAATGGCGATAACACTGACGACACCACAGTGAACGCCGGATTCAACGGCTCCATGGGAGAAAAAGTCCAGGAAAAGACGGTGGTACAGAGGCTCTTCGCAGCGATGCCGCGGCGGTTCTCCCCCATCATCAGCACGATTGTGCAATGGGGAGACATCTCCAAGATGTCGGTGGCCGCGGCTATGGGGCGTCTTCGGATGTTTGAAGAAAGCGAGTCTGATCACCATGATGACCGTGGCGGCAAGGAAGATCAGTTGCTCCTCATGACACGCGCGCTTGAGTCGCTGTTGCAGAAGAAAAAGGGTGCGTCAGGCGCCAGCAGCAGCGGAACAAAAGGAAAAGGGCCTCCTGTCCGTGAGCAGGCTGGACGAGGTGACCATGGCCACCGCGGAAAGAAGGGTGGCAATGGCAATGGGAAACAAAAGAAGCACCGTAAGTTTGACATTACAAAAGTTAAATGTTTCAACTGTGATGTAAATGGTCATTTTGCCTCTGATTGACCGGAACCGAAGCAAGAGAAAGCACATCTTGCAGAAAAAGAAGAAGATGATGATCCAGGACTACTCATGATTGTGGCGTGTGAGGAAGCATGTGACCCCAACTGAGGTGACAGAGACCGTAATGATGAATGAGGGAAGAGTGGTGCCCAAGTTGATAGGTGAGCAGCAAAAGGAT
>NW_021212468.1:0-1440 GCF_002162155.2 Triticum dicoccoides | reverse complement strand
GCTATACAGTTAATGCCGACGATCAAACCTAGCACTTGCGCGTGCTCTCAAGAACTTGAGCAATTCCATAATCATCAAGGTTTTACCAACATCCGTGTCAAGGGTCCGGTAACACAACTTACTACCATGATGAATGGTGATGGAGGATGCAGATGCAAAGGAGGATAACACCTTCTCAGATTTCACCCTTGGCGGGGCCAAGGAAATAAAATCTGGATGATCGACCGAGAGACATTTAGCACTCCGCTTCTAATGTTCTCCTTGATGTGCTAGTGTAACCCATTCATAGATATGGTTTGATATCTAAAACATCAAGTAAAAGGTCGGACTTCGGGAACACAAAAATCCATAGGGGCAACTAGGGAGTAAACCCTACGAAATCCCTATGGGGAGGTGGCCAACTTCATCAATCAAGATATTATAATAACAGGTCTTTCGGCTGGGTGTGTTGGCCACGACATCCACTTTACCGGTTATCACGCGACCAATATTATAATTCTTGGAAAATATTCCAACCATCATATCTGCCTGAGATTCAGATCTGGTTGGTGTCAGGATATTCCAGACTCATCGAGTCTAGGAAGAAAAACGGAAGTTTGCAACACAAATCGACGAGATGACGTTGCGGGATTCTCGGGAGATGAACTACGATAGCAAGCTCCAAAACATGAGCTGGTTCTGCTACAAACATGTGAACACGTTGTCCAAGACAAGCATGGCCACAAAGTAGTCTTATAATAAAACACTACCGAGTTCAGGAGGGGGAACCATCAACGAGGGTATCGAAGTCCTTACATAAGTCCGGATTAGCTCTTATGAAGGAACTCCTTCTCCTTGAACAAATCAATCAGTGGCTTGGTGTGCTAGGGGTACATATAGATTGAAGGTTGCAAGTCTTCAGACCACAGAATTCTTCGCACGTGTGCATGACTGATTTGGGATGATTCCAAAGGAAACAGCATTGACTTTCTCGAATCCATGGCGGCAACTTGCATCAAATGCACATGAACTGGAGGAAGTCACTTCTTACATCCGAACATATGCTTCATGAACTAGCATGAACAAATGCTTTCAAAAGTTTCCAACACTAGCTTAATGTTCAACAATATCATGGAGGAGATAAGGATGTTGTCAATGGGCTCAACAACAATTCATCCGGGTTTCCTTTTAAAAGGAATTCCATAGTTAAGTGAACACGGTGATAGCATTGGTCAGACCAAAGATGTAATGGTGTATGCTCGAGGGATCAACCACGAATAAGACAACATTACGAGCATCGTTGGTACTGATTTGACTTGACGATGGCCCACACTCAAATCAAAGGATTGATAAGACAATAGGTCCAACAACTGATCACAGGGACCAATCGATGAAGATATCATCTTTCTTCAACACACACTACACAAGAATATCCCTTTGGAACGAACTAAGTCAGGCAAG
>NW_021212467.1:0-1747 GCF_002162155.2 Triticum dicoccoides | reverse complement strand
GGTGTCAACACTCGCAGTTTTGGCTGATTCTTGCCCGTTTCATGGACTATTACTCACCGTTTTGGGGTCCGAAAGTGATTTCCATGGTTGTCGAACCCAAGGTGCGCTTACGTGTCAGTCATCAACAATCGCGGTATTCTCGATTCTGACCCGTTTCATGGACTATTACTCAATTTTGGGGTCCCGAAGCGATTTCCATGATTGTCGAACCCCGGGGTGCGTTCACATGTTGGTCAGCAACACTCACAATTTTGGCCAATTCTGGTCCGTCTCTTGGACTATTACTCACCATTTTCGGGTCCCAAATTGATTACCATGATTCACGAATCCCGGGGTGCGTTTACGTGTCGGTAATCAACACTCCCAATTTTGGCCGATTCTGGTCCATTTCGTGCACTATTACTCAGCGTTTTGGGGTCGCAAAGCGATTTCCACGATTGACGATCCTCGGGGTGCGTTTACGTGTGCATCGCCAACACTCACAGTATCGGCCAATTCTCACCCGTTTCATGGACCATTACTCACCGTTTTGGGGTCCGGAAGCAATTTCCATAGTTGTTGAACCCCAAGGTGCTCTTACGTGCCGGTCATCAACATTCGCAGGTTTGCCCGATTCTGGCCTATTTCGTGGACTATTACTCACTGTTTTGGGTTCCCGTGGTGATTTCCACAATTGACGAACCCTGGGTAAGTTTACGTGTCGATCATCAACACTCATGGTTTTTGTCGATTCTGACATGTTTCGGGGACTATTACTCATCGTTTTGGGGTCCCAAAGCGATTCCCATGATTGTTGAATCCCAAGGTGTGCTTACGTGTCGGTCATCCACACTCGCGGTTTTTGTCGATGCTGACCCGTTTCATGGACTATTACTCAGTTTTGGGGTCTCGAAGCGATTTCCATTGTTGTCGAACCCCGGGGTGTGTTTACTTGTCAATCATCAACACTGACAATTTTGGCCAATTCTGGTCCGTTTCCTGGACTATTACTCACTGTTTTCGGGTCCCAAAGTGATTTCCACGACTAGCGAACCCCGGGGTGCATTTACGTGTCGGTCATCAACACTCGTAGTTTTGGCTGATTCTGGCCCGTTTCATGGTCTATTACTCACTGTTTTGGAGTCCCGGAGTGATTTCCACGATTGACGAACCACGTGGTGCGTTTACGTGTCGGTCATCAACACTCGTCGTTTTTGTCAGTTCTGACCCGTTTCGTGGTTAATTTTGGGGTCCCAAAGCGATTTCCATGGTTGTCGAACCCCGGGGTGTCAACACTCGCAGTTTTGGCTGATTCTTGCCTGTTTCATGGACTATTACTCACCGTTTTGGGGTCCCAAAGTGATTTCCATGGTTGTCGAACCCAAGGTGCGCTTACATGTCGGTTATCAACACTCGCGGTTTTTCTCGATTCTGACCCGTTTCATGGACTATTACTCAATTTTGGGGTCCCGAAGCGATTTCCATGATTGTCGAACCCCGGGGTGCGTTCACATGTTGGTCAGCAACACTCACAATTTTGGCCAATTCTGGTCCGTCTCTTGGACTATTACTCACCATTTTCGGGTCCCAAATTGATTACCATGATTCACGAATCCCGGGGTGCGTTTACGTGTCGGTAATCAACACTCCCAATTTTGGCCGATTCTGGTCCATTTCGTGCACTATTACTCAGCGTTTTGGGGTCGCAAAGCGATTTCCACGATTGACGATCCTCGGGGTGCGTTTACGTGTGCATCGCCAACACTCA
>NW_021212466.1:0-962 GCF_002162155.2 Triticum dicoccoides | reverse complement strand
TCGCTTCTTCATAGTTCGTAGGTTTCATCATGATCTAGTAGCATGACTTTCAGAACAGGATTACCGTACCACTCTGGCGCGGATCTTACTCTGGTTGATCTACGAGGTTCAGTAGTATCTTGTTCTGAAGTTTCATGATCATCATCATTAGCTTCCTCACTAACTGGTGTAGGTGTCACAAAAACAGTTTTCTGTGATGTACTACTTTCCAATAAGGGAGCAGGTACAGTTACCTCGTCAAGTTCTACTTTCCTCCCACTCACTTCTTTCAAGAGAAACCCCTTCTCCAGAAAGTTTCCGAATTTAGCAAAAAAAAAGTCTTGCCTTCGGATCTGTGGTAGAAGGTGTATCCAATAGTTTCCTCTGGATATCCTATGAAGACGCACTTCTCCGATTTGAGTTTGAGCTTATCAGGATGAAATTTTTCATATAAGCATTGCAACCCCAAACTTTAAGAAACGACAACTTTGGTTTCTTGCCAAACCACAGTTCATAAGGCGTCGTCTCAACGGATTTTGATGGTGCCCTATTTAACGTGAATGCAGCTATCTCTAATGCATAACCCCAAAACGATAGTGGTAGATCGGTAAGATACATCATGGATTGCACTATATCCAATAAAGTACGGTTATGACGTTCGGACACACCATTACATTGTGGTGTTCCAGGTGGCATGAGTAGTGAAACTATTTCACATTGTTTTTAACTGAAGGCCAAACTCGTAACTCAAATACTCTTCTCTACGATCAGATCGTAGAAACTTTATTTTCTTGTTACGATGATTTTTCACTTCACTCTGAAATTCTTTGAACTTTTCAAATGTTTCAGACTTATGTTTCATCAAGTAGATATACTCATATCTACTCAAATCATTTGTGAAGATCAAAAAATAATGATATTTGTCGCGAGCCTCAATATTCATCGGACCACATACATCAGTATGTATGATTTCCAACAAATCT
>NW_021212465.1:0-895 GCF_002162155.2 Triticum dicoccoides | reverse complement strand
TCAAATTTACATGCTACAACATGCTTAAATAAGCAAACATGCAATAAGTCATTCAACACAGAATCATCACCAAGATTAGAGGTCATATCAAAATGATTAAACATTGGTTCTTTTGCATCAATAGTTAGTTCAATGGGTGCACTCAAAATTGTTGGTATTTCAGTTGTTTGATCACATGGCAAAGTCAAATTATCAACGTAGTCCTCTAAAATAGGTGGTGTGATCAAAGTAGTGGGTAGCTCATCAGATGGTGCATTCAAATTGACAAGGCATTCATCATTCTCATGTAGAGATGGAAGATCAGTACCTTTGTCATTACCTCTTATGATCAACTCAGATGATGTAGCCACTCTCGGGGCCGATGTGTCACATGGTGGAGGCGATGTAGTCCTGACAACAACGGATGTGGTTGTCATAGTATGCCTAGTAATTGAAGGAACAATCATATCAACTCTTGGAATGTGCACCGTGCGCTTGTTCTCCTCGTGGCCAACACGTTGTTTTATTTCCTGTTCAGCTTTGCAAGCAAGATGAAACAAATGGTCCATAAGATAACACTCTTCATGAATTAGTATCTCTTGAATATCACGGTTTAATCCTCCCCAAAATCTATCCATAAAATCATCTTCACTTTCTTCTAAAGAGGAATGCAACAAGGTAGTTTGTAAATCATCATAATATTTTGTTACAGTTTCACTACCTTGTTTTAAGTGTTGCAACTTCTTAATCATGTCACGAGTATAATAAGCAGGGACGAAAGTATGTCGCATGGCAAGTTTCAAATCATCCCAAGTAGTAGGTATATAATCAGGGTGTAACCGACAATATTCACTCCACCAAACCAAAGCATAACCAGTGAAAGAACCAACCACAACCTTAACCTTTTTATGTTCAT
>NW_021212464.1:0-901 GCF_002162155.2 Triticum dicoccoides | reverse complement strand
CCACCTCCTTGGCCGCCACCCCTTGCTCCTATATAAGTAGATCCATCTAGTAGCTTTTTCCTTGGGATTTGTTTAGTTAAAAGTTAGCCATTGCAACTTCGTGTACTTCGTTTGTGTCCAACGACCAGACCAAGACCGCTTCCGGATCCCCACCATTATCAATACCTCATATATATTTGCAATATTCAGATTGCTTTATCATATTCTTGCTCGTTCTTCGATTGCTTGCAGGAATAGACCTTCGTGGTCAGGCTGACCGTGCTTCCGGCATCGTCAGTAACCTCAGGAGATTGGTTTAGCGATTGCCAAGGTGCAACGTCGTGCACGTCTGTAGTCGGATCGTCAAAGTCGTCTCCACCAAATCGATAGTTATCATCTCATCGAAAGATCGGGACACCCCCGCCTCTGTCACAATGTAACACATAGAGAGCAATTGTCAGGACCCCGACTCGATGTCACATTGATCTAGCCGGTAACACCTCATATCACTTTGCGGCCTCACGCACGGTATTCCCACGGGTGTCGCCTTACCTTTGCCCGGGACCGTTTGCGCCTTTTGGCACACGTATATGACAGTGTCGCTAGCATCCATATGATAAGGAGCCCGGGCTGACATGGCTAGTCGTAAACCCAAAGTGACACAGACTTACAGGGACAGGCATCCATGACCCAGCATCGAACGTGTCGGTCATCAGCGAGTGAATCCAGGCTGTAGCACTGGGCTAGCAGGACTCCGGTGAACCGGGCTGTAGCGGGCTAACAGGACTCCGGTATTCATCGCATGACATTTCCCCGAAGGGACAGACACAGGAACGAAGAAGGACACATGCCGGCCAGCCTAAGTGTTCCGGAGCAGTAGCAAGCTACCATGGCTCAGTGGAAACACTAGGAGACATTTCCC
>NW_021212463.1:0-1654 GCF_002162155.2 Triticum dicoccoides | reverse complement strand
GCTACGTACGCTTCGACCAGGTAGGTCCCGACTGCCAGGCACTTACTTGCGTGCGAAGATGTAGCTGGTGGGTCCTAGCAGTCATGGGGCGAATCATTTTTTTACCCGTAATATGGACGCACTTCCTTGCATGCGAAGATGTAGCTGGTGGGTCCCAGCAGTCAGGGGAAACGTTTTTTTCGCGAAATACGGTGGCCCATCCGGTGGGTCCCTGCTGTCAGGTGGAGGAATCATTATTTTCTGCATAATAAGGAGGCACTTCCTTGATGCGGCCGTGGACCCAGCTGTCAGCCTCTCTACGTACAGTACTATTTCGATGGAAGCCGTTCCTTGACCACGTTGACCACACCGCATCGAGAGCACCAGGGCGGTGGATTATGGCGAGGCCTAGGAAGGGGCCACGCGGAGCCGGGGAAGGCGCGACAGTGGATGCCCATGCGGAGAGGAGTATGAGGGTTCACTAGTTCAGCTGCGGTGTGAGGCTGCCGTCGCCGCAGGGCCTGGCCAGTGGTGGGAGTAGTAGGGGCAGTGAGGCCGCAATGACAGCATAGACGGTCACTGGAGGCAGGAGCAGGCGGTCTCGCCGGCGCTGGTTTGGGCGGCTGGTGCAAGAAGAGCAACGATTAAAGAAGTAGCAGGACCGTTCAATTCAAATCCATCATTTGTTGACTAAGTTGTCAAGCCTTGCGTACGCGTCAACTTAGTAGGCCCACAGGTCAGCCTCCCAACCAGTGCGCCCTAGATGTCAGTGGGAGGAATCATTTTTTCGCGTAATAACGAGGGAGTTGATTGCGTGTGGCCAGGCCAGCAGAGGGAGTAGGGTGGGCCGGTGAAGCCTGCGCGACATCATAGCGGGCCATAAGAGGAGGGAGCAGGCAGTCCCGCCGACACTAGTTTAGGTGGCTGGAGCAGGAAGATCAGAGATTGAAGAAGCACGTCGGCCGTTGGATGGACATCCAACAGTCACTGCCGCTAGAATCATGTGTTGACTGACAAAGCCTTACATAAACAAGCCAGCCTCGAAATCTGTGGCGTGTACATCCCGTTTGCTATTATTTTTATAATTTTTACTCATTTTGTAATTCATATGGAATTTATTGCAGCCCATTTTCCATTTTTAGAATTGCTGCCCATTTTCTGGTCAGTACTAGGGTTAAAAAATAGAAGTAAATATGTGCGAAATTTTGAAAATTCGCAAATTTCTGCTGGGGAACAAAATATTCTCAATCCCAAAATTAGTAGCCATACTAAAACAAAATTAAAAATAAATTAGTACTATGTCATGTTAAATCCAATGAAATATAAAATATCAGTGAAGAACAAAAACAAAAAAAGAAAGTAATTTCCCATTTGCTATTATTTTTTTAGAATTTTCAACCCCTTTGATATTACTTCCCTCCTCGTCCTGAAAGATTTGCAGCCCAGTAAGTCGGAGAAAACAAATAGGCCTAGCTTGGGTATTCTTCAAAAAGAAATATTGGGCTACCTATTTTCCCGAAGAAAAAACTACTAGGCTGGTGTCGGATTTCGGGTTCCAGCAAAACCCTTGAGGTTCGAACACTGGGGTGCGCACGAAGATCTTTCCTCCCTCTAGCTCACGCCCTCACCATGATCTCAACGCTCAGCACATCAAACTCGCAGAACAAAGGGACAC
>NW_021212462.1:3114-8243 GCF_002162155.2 Triticum dicoccoides | reverse complement strand
ATAGATGTGACCGAATTACTGCCGCGTGGGCAGAGTATACATATACAAAGCTAGGTCAGCGGCGCGGGTGTATACGAGCGAGATTTGCACCGTATATGCACGCCCCAGCCAAGTTCTAGCACTCGTTCAATGTATACCACAAGTTTTAGCATTAAAGTGATTTTTCATGTCAAGTATAAGTACCGATGGTGTAATTGACTCATTAAATTACCGTGCTAATCCTGTGTGTGAATCATCCTTCCTTCCTTGGGTATGCTCTATTGCTTTAGCCTCCTCGGTCCTTAATAACATTAAGTTATGAAGGCCTTTGGATTGGCGTGTTAGAATGGGCTCTGCTTCACACAGTTCAGCCAGCCTTCAGAATAAGACCACCTGAAGCACGGGAATGCTGATTTTGCCTATGTTGGCTAGTGGTGTTCAGGATGACAATATATCTTCACAGCTCTCCGTGCATGGTGGCGACGCGAGATTCATATTATTATGCCTGATGCAAAGGATAATAACGACTGGTTATTTGATTGTACTGTTAGGCATACTCTGGAAAATTCACAAGGCATTTGTCAAGATATGAAGTACAGCGAAAAGGATTGCTGGACAACAAACTGATTAGGAGGGCTGTAATGGCAATGCTGAATCAACCCGACTTCCAGAACAGAACCTAGACCGAGAGTTCCGCTACCGCAAGCCTCTGCAGCCACCAAAAACCAATCGGGACCCTGTTCCGGCACCCTGCCGGAGGGGTATCCCATCACCGGAGGCCATCTTCATCATCCCGACGCTATCCATGATGAGGATGGAGTAGTTCACCCTCGGGGCTGAGGGTATGTACAAGTAGCTATGTGTTTGATCTCTCTCTCTCGTGTTTTCTCTCGTGTTCCCTCTATGGCACGATCTTGATGTATCCCGAGCTTTGCTATTGTAGTTGGATCTTATGATGTTTCTCCCCCTCTACTCTCTTGTGATGAATTGAGTTTCCCCTTTGAAGTTATCTTATCGGATTGAGTCTTTTATGAGAACACTTGATGTATGTCTTGCCGTGATTATCTGTGGTGACAATGGGATATCATGTGCCACTTGATGTATGTTTTGGTGATCAACTTGCGGGTTTTGTGACATTGGGAACCTATGCATAGGGGTTGGCACACGTTCTTGACTCTCTGGTAGTAGCTTTGGGGCACTCTTTGAAGTACTTTTATGTTGGTTGGATGAATCTGAGATTGTGTGATGCATATCGTATAATCATGCCCACGGATACTTGAGGTGACAATGGAGTATCTAGGTGACATTAGGGTTTTGGTTGATTTTGTGTCTTAAGGTGTTATTCTAGTATGAACTCTATGATAGATTAAAGAATAGCTTTATGTTATTTTACTACGAACTCTTGAATAGATAGAACAGAAAGGATAACTTTGAGGTGGTTTCGTACCCTACCATAATCTCTATGTTTGTTCTCCGCTATTAGTGGTTTGGAGTGACTCTTTGTTGCATGTTGAGGGCTTGTTATATGATCTATCTACGTTATTATTGTTGAGAGAACTTGCACTAGTGAAAGTATGAACCCTAGGCCTTGTTTCCTATCATTGCAATACCATTTACGCTCACTTTTATCGCTCGCTACCTTGCTGTTTTTATTATTTCAGATTACAAATACCTTTATCTACCATCTATTTTGCACTTGTATCTTCATCTCTTCGCCGAACTAGTGCACCTATACAATTTACCATTGTATTGGGTGTGTTGGGGACACAAGAGACTCTTTGTTATTTGGTTGCAGGGTTGCTTGAGAGAGACCATCTTTATCCTACGCCTCCTACGGATTGATAAACCTTAGGTCATCCACTTGAGGGAAATTTACTACTGTCCTACAAACCTGTGCACTTGCAGGCCCAACAACGTCTACAAGAAGAAGGTTGTGTAGTAGATATCAACTTTGTGAGTAGTTACGGTTGTTCCTGAGGACATGGGTGAAGTCTTGCTATTAGTAGTCATGTGAATTTGGTATTCGTTCGATATTTTGATGAGATGTATGTTGTCTTTTCCTCTAGTGGTGTTATGTGAACGTCGACTACATGACACTTCACCATTATTTGGGCCTAGAGAAAGGCATAGGGAAGTAATAAGTAGATGATGGGTTGCTAGAGTGACAGAAGTTTAAACCCTAGTTTATGCGTTGCTTCGTTAGGGGCTGATTTGGACCCATATGTTTAATGTTGTGGTTAGGTTTACCTTAATACTTCTTTTGTAGTTGTGGACGCTTGCAATAGGGGTTAATCATAAGTGGGATGATTGTCCAAGTAAGGGCAGTACCCAAGCACCGGTCCACCCACATATCAAATTATCAAAGTACTGAACGCGAATCATATGAGCGTGATGAAAACTAGCTTGATGATAATTCCCATGTGTCCTCGGGAGCTCTTTTCTCGTTATAAGAAATTGTCCATGCTTATCCTTTGCTACATAAAGGATTGGGCCACCTTGCTGCATTTTATTTACTTTATTTACTTGTTACTCGTTACAATTTATCTTATCATAAAACTATCTGTTTCCTACAATTTCAGTGCTTGCACAAAAAACCTTACTGAAAACCGCTTATCATTTCCTTCTGCTCCTCGTTGGGTTCGACACTCTTACTTATCGAAAGGACTATGTTAGATCCCCTACACTTGTGGGTCATCAACGGCTTCCTCTCTCTCGCTGAATTCTCAATACAATGGTCTCCTGAAGATCCATATGATGTAACTCTTTTGCGGTGTGTTTGTTGGGATCTGATGAACTTCGAGTTTATGATCAGTTATATCTTTTTATATCCATGAATGTTATTTGAGTTTCTTTGATCTCTTATATGCATGATCTCTTATAGCCTCGTATTTCTTCTCCGATATTTGGGTTTTGTTTGGCCAACTTGATCTATTTATCTTGCAATGGGAAGAGGTGCCCAGTAGTGGGTTCGATCTTACGGTGCTTGATCCCAGTGACAGAAAGGGAAATGACACTTATGTATCGTTGCTACTAAGGATTAAAAGACGAGATCTATATCTACCGCCATAGATAAACAGATCTTGTCTACATCATGTCTTCGTTCTTATTGCATTACTCTGTTTTTCCATGAACTTAATACACTAGATGCATGCTTGATAGCGGTCTATGTGTGGAGTAATAGTAGTAGATGCAGGCAGGAGTCGGTCTACTAATCTTGGACGTGATGCCTATGTAATGATCATTGCCTGGATATCATCATGAGTATTTGAAGTTCTATCAATTGCCCAACAGTAATTTGTTTACCCACGGTTTGCTATCTTTCTCAAGAGAAGCCACTAGTGAAACCTATGGCCCCTGGGTCTTCTTTCTTATATATTTGCTTTGCGATCTATTTTATTTGCACTTTTTATTCAGATCTATTAAACCAAAAATACAAAAATACTTTGTTGCACTTTATTTTATTTGCGATCTATTATTTCAATCTATTACAACTTTCTCCCGTCCATGCACCGTTTCTAGCGTCGTACCCCGAAAGGGATTGACAACCCCTTTAACACGTCGGGTTGCGAGTTGTTGTTATTTGTGTGCAGGGGCTGTTTACGTTGTGTTGCTTGGTTCTCCTACTGGTTCGATAACCTTGGTTTCATATCTGACGGAAATACCTACCGCCGCTGTGCTGGATCATCCCTTCCTCTTTGGGGAAATACCGATGTAGCTTCAAGCAACATCATCTATGGCTAGGAAACCTAACCATCTTTGATTAACGAGCTAGTAAAGTAGAGGCATACTAGGGAAAAACTCTTTGTCTATGTATTCACACATGTACTAAGTTTCCGGTTAATACAATTCTGGCATGAATAATAAACATTTATCATGATAAAAGGAAATATAAATAACAACTTTATTATTGCCTCTAGGGCATATTTCCTTCAATTCGGACTGCCTTGGGGGAGGAGGGGGGCGCCACCTTGTGGCCTGCCCTCTCCTACTCCCTTATGGCCCATTAAGGCCCATAACTTCCCCGGGGGGTTCCGATAACCCCTCGGTTCCCCGATAAATATCCGAAATGTCCCAAAACCTTTCGACCATTTTGAGACTCCTCGTCATGTCTGTGATCTCATCTAGGACTCCGAACAAACTTCGGTCACCAAAACACATAACTCATAATACAAATCGTCATCAAATGTTAAACTTGCGGACCCTACGGGTTCGAGAACTATGTAGACATGACCGAGACACATCTCCGATCAATAACCAATAGAGAAACTTGGATGCTCATATTGGCTCCTACATATTTTACGAAGATCTTTATCGGTCAAACCGCATAACAATATACGTTATTCCCTTTGTCATTGGTATGTTACTTGCCCAAGATTCGATCGTCGGTATCCTCATACCTAGTTCAATCTCGTTACCGGCAAGTCTCTTTACTCATTCTATAATGCATCATCCCCTAACTAACTCATTAGTCACATTGCTTGCAAGGCTTATAGTGATGTGTATTACGGAGAGGGCCCAGAGATACCTCTCCGATACACGAAGTGACAAATCCTAATCTCGATCTATGCCAACTCAACAAGCACCTTCGGAGACACCTGTAGAGCATCTTTATAATCACCCAGTTATGTTGTGACGTTTGATAGCACACAAGGTGTTCCTCCGGTATTCGGGAGTTGCATAATCTCATAGTCAGAGGAATATGTATAAGTCATGAAGAAAGCAATAGCAATAAAACTAGACGATCATAATGCTAAGCTAATGGATGGGTCTTGTCCATCACATCATTCTCTAATGATGTGATCCCGTTCACCAAATGACAACACATGTCTATAGTCAGGAAACTTAACCATCTTTGATTAACGAGCTAGTCAAGTAGAGGCATACTAGGGACACTCTGTTTGTCTATGTATTCACACGTACTAAGTTTCCGGTTAATACAATTCTAGCATGAATAATAAACATTTATCATGATATAAGGAAATATAAATAACAACTTTATTATTGCCTCTAGGGCATATTTCCTTCACATTGTATTGAGAATCATAAAGAGAGGGAGAGGAAGACATCTACTATGGACCCCGTAGGTCTATAATGAACTACTCACGCATCATCGGAGAGGCACCAATGAGGATTATGAACCCCTCCGTGAT